>NW_027453048.1:0-20000 GCF_964194025.1 Convolutriloba macropyga
CCCATTTTGAAAATTCTAAGAATTGGAGTTTTAGCAGTGAAAAACTCATTCCATTAACAGCATTCGGCGCAATTAGTACATATTTACTAATACATTTTCATTATGGCTACAAAAAAGTCAAATACTTTAGGTTCCAGTTTTGCTTTTTGTTGTTCTGGTTAACGCTTACTGTCTGATGGTAACTGCGATCTCAAAAGAGCTACATACCCAAGATTATTTCCTCGTGACTGCTCAATCAGTTTTCGATCTGATCTTTACTGGAGTTGGGGGCCTGTTGTTCTACGGTTATGATCTGTACATTTCTGCTTTCTCTCTGTGTTACTTCTACTTGAATGATTTCGGCCCGGGTCGAGGTTTGATCTATTTTCACAGAAAAAAGCAATCAAAATTATTGATCTCTTGCATAGAATTTGACCGAAGCTGGAAAGAAATCAATAATATTGTTGATGTTTTTGATATTTTCACTGTTATCAGTTTATCTTTTATATTTTCAATTTATGTTTTTACTGAATTAGATGCAGTGCAGCAGTAGTACCAATGGAAGAGCATTCAGTATAACCTGGTGAAAGGCAGCATCAAACTGTGAAGAAATTTAAAGACGATCTTTGCACCGATCTTAGCAACGATTCATCAATCCATCAAACAAAAGTTATGGGGCTAAATTTCCTCAAAGTTTGATGCTGCGTTGGATTTGATGGAATGACGTATCGCTGCCAAGATCGGTGCAAAGATCACCTTTGAATGGTCCGCATGATAATGCTCTAAAGTTTAATTTCCATTCATGCAAATGAGAGTCTAACATAGTTACAAATCATTTTCTATTTTGTAAGGTTATAGCCAATTGAAACGACACTTCTGTAAGAACTTCGTTTGTTCAGCCATTTTCAGAATCTAGAAACTCATGAAAGATGATGACATCTGCAACAAGAAATTATACCATTTTCATGATTTTTTAAGACATTAAAAAAGAAACTACTAACCTTATAACAGGTTAAGACAAAGTGTTTGTCTTTCAAAATCTTGTAAGTTTCTTGCCCTTTCTTTCAACTTTTATGACTGCAACCAATTATTGCAACTTGTAAAACGGTGGTTTCTCGGACGCTCTTTTTTATTGGTTTTTATCAAGCGTTTTATAGAAACTGGAATAGGATGGAGGTTTAATCTATTCGCAATTTCACAACTCATTGGGTGGCGAACAATTGAGTATAGAAACTATGATTAGATTTGGAAGCTTGTGTAGAAAACAACGAAACTAGGCTAGGCTAATTTGATTCGAATTTCATTCAAAATTGGTAAAATGTGCCCTCACTTTTCAAAAATCGCTGTCGTGAAAATATGGGACCATCTTTTGTCTCTTGTTAGAATATCGATCAAACTATAGTCTTAAACTTAGTGAGAATTAGAAAGAAAGTTTGACTTACCAGATTAGAAAGACAAGCAATATGACTTCGATCAAAGAAATTATATAAATGAATCGTCAAGAAATGGTGCTGAGAATCAATATTCGGTTCGAATTGGTGAATCTAGATAACTATTATTAGAGTTAGATTAAGTGATGTAAAATCTTCCCAGCATGTATTAAATGATGATGATATCTCCGGAAGTGTGAATGATTTCTTAGAAAAGTGCAAATGCATTCAATTTATGGTTCCCTTTGCGACTGATTTGCAGAACTAAACCATATTGGGTAACCCTTGCGACCCCCACTATAAATCACGGTGCTAAGATTAGTTTTGTATCTTGACTTTTTCACACTGATAATGGGTATTTATACAGCTGATTTTTGAGTCCTCTTTTACCCCCAAATTCAAATCACCATCTTGATCTAATAATCAGATCTCTCCTGTAAATCTCTAAATTCTTCTGTAAATTATCATTTTGTTATTCTCTCATTTTTTGAGAAATTAATTCTTTTACTTAATTAAAAACGCTTTTTATTCCGCTTGCGAAAGTCCATAACCCAACAGGTTATGGGCCCAGCAATTTTCTAAGTCATAAAATTAATTTCCAAAACAAAACTAATTTGTTGTTGACAGTCATAATCCTTTTCTGCTTAGTACCTTTTCTTTTCACAACTGTTTTGCCTGCTCAAACTTCAATGGATCAACAGACAGTGAAGCTGCTGACCTACACAGGAAAGGCACAGGACTTTCCAATCTGGAGCACAAGATTTGTGGCGATGATTCAGACAAACGGACTCTACAAATCACTACTGGGGACAGAGGACCAACCCAATGAGCCTGCGCCACTGGCCAATGGGGCAACCAATGATGAGAAGAAGAACCACAATGTGCTGAAGGATGCATATGAGAAGGACGTTGCAGACATCAAGGAGAAACGGAACAATGTGTGGTGCCATCTGGCACTGACTTTAGATGCAACAACCCTCATGCTGATGAGACATGACTGTGTGGGAGATGATGGCATTGGAGATGGAGCAAAGGCTTGGAAGCTTTTGCTAGAGAGATTTCAGAGTGTGGAGGCACCGACAGTGGTGACTTTAGTGGCACAGCTTGCTCGAATGCAGCTCGAGGATTCTGAGGATTTGGACAGCTTCTTCATCAGAGGACAGGAGTTGCTCACAAGGCTACAAGTAGCAGGGGAAGCAGTCTCAGAGACCCTCTTCAACGCCTTGGTCCTCCATGGTCTGCCAATGAGGTATGAAAGTTTTGTTATACAGGAAAGCTTCAACCCGGCAACGAACTTCAAAGAGTTGAGGAAAAGGCTGCAGAATTTTCATGAGAGCACGGTGCAGAGACACAAGGGACAAAGTGGTTCAGTGGCACTGGCAGTGAAGCGTGACTTCAAGAAGGGACCAAAGAAAGGAAACTGCTTTGTGTGTGGGATCCCTGGACACTTTGCCAAGGACTGCAGGAAGAAGGAGACAGCACAATGCAGCAAGTGTGGTGATAAGGGTCACCTAGACAGGGCATGCAAGAGACAAAGAGATGGAGGCAAACAGAGTCAGTGGCAATGGGTCCAAAATTGGCTACACCAGACGAGGAATGCTGGACAGCTCTTACCCAGTGGAAGACAGCAGGCATGCTAGTGGACACTGGTTGTACAGATCACATAGTGACGAACATCGATGCGTTCCTGGACTTTGTGCCCATTCAATCAGTGGTCAGAAATCCCAACGGAGAGGCTTCCAGAGTGGTGGGCAGAGGCTGTGTGAGGATCAGCATACCCTCAAACAAAGGGGAATTCCAATGCGAACTCAAAAATGTTCTGAGTGTGCCGGACTATTCCTCAAACCTCCTATCAGTCTCAAGATCCACTGAGTGGGGACATAGCTTCACTTTCGAGAGAGGAAACAGCTGCATGAAACTCCAGAAGGGAACTCGGGTAAAACTAACACAAGAAAATAATTTGTTTTACTTACCCTGCAGCGTTCTAGAATTCAAGATGAGTTCCAACAGCGTGAAACTTGACAGTGCAAGGAAGTGGCAGAGACGATTGGGTCATTTGAATCAAGCGGATGTGGTCAGGAATGCACCAGAGACAGTGGGGGAACTCGATGATGTATGCAATGTGTGTGCATTGGCCAAGATCACAAAGACTCCAGTACCAAGAGTGGCAGAGACCCAAGCAGAAGAGAAGCTGGAGAGGGTGTTCACAGGCGTGATGGGACCTTTCAGAGTAGAGTCACTGTCAGGGTTCCAGTTCTGCATAGTGTTTGCAGACCAGTACACGAAGTTTGTGTTTGTGGACTTGCTTAAGGCAAAGAGTGAAGCACTGGCCAGCCTGAAGAAATTTGTTCTCAGTGTGGGGACGCCCAAGAAGCTGAGGCAAGACAATGCGAAGGAGTTTCTCTCAGAATTGTTCAAGGCGTACTGCTTAGATGCAGGCATTCTACAGGAAAAGACCATACCAGAGACGCCACAACAGAATGGGTTAGCTGAGAGGTGCAACAGGACACTGCTGGAGATGGCAAGTTGTTTGCTCATTGACTCAGGACTTCCGAAGATGATGTGGGGATCAGCAATTCTTCACGCAGCAAGGATCAGAAACTCGGTTGTGAGACGAGGAGAAGAAAAATGCCCAGCAGAGCTGATGAGAGGTATAAAACCTAAGCTTTCAATTAGAAACTTATCTATTTTTGGTTGCACAGTCTTCATGAGGAAGAGGGACAGAGAAGTCAGCAAACTTGAACCCAAGGCACTGGAAGGAAAGTTTGTGGGTTACACTGAAGGAGAAAATGGATATCTGGTGTACATACCCAACACACGCAAGGTGATGGCAGTTCGAGATTTGATCATCAAGGAGTCTGAAGTGGGCTCAATCCCTGACAACAAAGAAACGGCTGACCTACTAGATGATGGGTCGGAACTGGTAATCTGGCACCCAGATGATGGTCATCAAGATGATGACAACAGAGAACGACAGGACACATCTACTGCAATAAAGAAGGAGTGGCATGACGCAGGGAGCGTGAATACTCAAGAAACAACACTGAGACAAGAAGCCTCGGATGTTGGAGAAACAGCACTAGATGAAGGATCTACTGCAACAAGAGGGAGTTACAGAGACTCAGAGTCACTGGAAGACAGTGACACAGAAGACTTCTCACAGTTAGAGACAGTTGGTTTCAATGAAGATGCACTGGAACACGCGGACAGAGCAGAGCCCAAACGAGGAACACGAGCAAGGAATGTTCCGCAATTTTTTGGAGAAGTCAGGACCCATCTTGCTGTGACTGAGGGCAACTATGTGGAACCCAAAACAGTCTACGAAGCCAAGCAAGGTGACGATTGGGACCAGTGGCACCGGGCAATGAAGGACGAGGTCAAGGCACTCCAAGACAATGAGACTTGGAACCTAGTGAGACCACCCACAGACAGGGACGTCATACCGGGCAAATGGGTCTACAAAGTGAAATTGGGACCCAGTGGTCAAGTGGACAAATACAAAGCGCGCTATGTGACGAAAGGCTTCAAACACGTGGAAGGACTGGACTACTTTGAGACTTTTGCGCCTACCTGTAATCAGAGACATTCAGGATTCTACTTCAGCTATCAGCGAAGCAGGGCCATGTGATGCACCAATTTGATGTCAAGACTGCTTTCCTGCACTCACCAATCGAGGAAGAAGTGTATCTGGAACAGCCACAGGAGTTTGTAAAACGCGGATCAGATGGGGAGAAGTTAGTATGTCGACTAAATAAATCAATTTATGGTTTGAAACAGGCTGCTAACAACTGGTACAAAAAGCTGGCAAACTTCCTACTGAGACAGGGGTTCATCAGAAGCAGGAACGATCACTGCTTGTTCGCAAGATCGGAGGCAGAGGATCACACCTTCATCTTGGTCTGGGTTGACGACATCATAGTAGCATCAAGAAGTATGACAGTGGTCTCTGATGTCAAGAAGGCACTAGAAGCAAACTTTCACATGGAAGACAGAGGGAGACTACACTGGTTTCTGGGTCTAAGAATCAGACGAGAAGAGGGCAAAGTCACAGTCGACCAAGAACGCTACATAGAAACAATGCTTGAGCGTTTTCAAATGGATCAATGCAAACCCTCAAGAACTCCAGCAGATTTGAATTTGAAACTTCAGACAGCACAGAACGGAGACGAAGAAGTGGACCAGAGGATCTACAGAAGCTTGGTTGGATCACTTCTGTATCTGGCCGAACAGACGAGGCCAGACATCATGTTCACAGTCAACATTCTGTCCAAACACATGAATGCACCTACCAATCAACACTGGATGTGCGGAAAACGACTTCTGCGATATCTTCAAGGTTCAAAAGGTTGAAAACTTACTTACACAAAAGAGGCTAGTTATGATTTAGTGGGGGAAAGTGATGCAGACTGGTCTGGGGACGTGAACGACAGAAAATCAACAACGGGCTATTGCTTCAAGCTCAACGGACGTGGCGCAGCACTCAGCTGGGGTGTCAAAAAGCAGGCCACAGTTGCTCTTTCTTCATCAGAAGCAGAATATTAGGGCATGGCAGCAGCAGTTCAGGAAGCACTCTACCTGAAAAACTTCTAGAGGATTTTGGCATCCAACAGAAACGTCCAATAGCAATTGGAGAAGACAAACAAAGTTGTATCAGACTCTGCCAAAACCCAGTAAAGCACAAAAGGAGCAAGCACATCGAAACAAAGTTCCACTTCATTCGTGACAAGACTGAGAATGGGACTATTTCAATTCATTACGTCCCTACAGACAAAATGGCAGCGGACATCTTCACAAAGTCTTTACCCGTTTCAAAAGTGGAAACATTCAGAGCAGTTTTGATGGGAGCAGACTCTACGCAATCAGCTCAAGTATGAGTGGGGGTGTTAGAATATCGATCAAATTATAGTCTTAAACTTAGTGAGAGTTAGAAAGAAAGTTTGACTTACCAGATTAGAAAGACAAGCAATATGACTTCGATCAAAGAAATTATATAAATGAATCGTCAAGAAATGGTGCTGAGAATCAATATTCGGTTCAAATTGGTGAATCTAGATAACTATTATTAGAGTTAGATTAAGTGATGTAAAATCTTCCCAGCATGTATTAAATGATGATGATATCTCC
Source organism: Convolutriloba macropyga (assembly GCF_964194025.1). Taxonomy (NCBI): domain Eukaryota; kingdom Metazoa; phylum Xenacoelomorpha; order Acoela; family Convolutidae; genus Convolutriloba; species Convolutriloba macropyga. The sequence goes on from NW_027453048.1 coordinate 6,534, forward strand.
GGAAGTGTGAATGAATTCTTAGAAAAGTGCAAATGCATTCCATTTATGGTTCCCTTTGCGACTGATTTGCAGAAGCAAACCATATTGGGTAACCCTTGCGACCCCCCACTATAAATCACGGTGCTAAGATTACTTTTGTATCTTGACTTTTTCACACTGATAATGGGTATATATACAGCTGATTTTTGAGTCCTTTTTTATCCCCAAATTCAAATCACCATCTTGATCTAATAATCAGATATCTCCTGTAAATCTCTAAATTCTTCTGTAAAATATCATTTTGTTATTCTCTCATTTTTTGAGAAATTAATTCGTTTACTTAGTTAAAAACGCTTTTTATTCCGCTTGCGAAAGTCCATAACCCAACATCACTCGAATGCGCGTCAGAGGTCACTAGTTTCCCACGATTACAGTTTCTAATTTCTACAATCTCAATATAGCCCAATTCCACAATTTAATTTCCTGTGATACCCTCTTTTTGAGAAATATTTCTCACGAGATAAATTACTTTATCCATAGATGCTCGTGCTTATTTGCTGATAATTCCTGCTGTCTAATTGTTTTAGGCTTTTCAGGGTGAATAATATGAGATTATCGGAGCTTCTAAAAGGAAACTCCTAAATTATTAAAAGAAGCGGGAGAGGATGATAAGTTCAATCAAAGATAACGTCAAGATGTGCTTTCAATCTGTGACAAACAAACGAATGTCTCCACTCCCGACAAATGAAGCACAGAAGAAGCACCACCACCATTACAATGCCATATCCAGACAATCTCCATCACATGAAATTATAAATTGTTGATATAAGAGATTCCTTGTTTAAACATGAAGTTACCAGACATTTCCACGGAAGAGGGAAATTTACGAATTTACTAGATATTGCAATTTAAACCAACGCTTACATTTTCATGCAAGGGGAAGTTTATTAAATTACAGAAAACCTCAAAATAAATTTCTATTAAACTGGGTTAAACTAAATATCTTTTTAAAAGGGGAAAACTATGGAATTAAAGGAGATCGTAAATTAGGTTTTGATCTTCCTTTACTTGATGTATCAGTACATTTTCTTTGAAAAAGAACTTTATCAAATTGGTAACGATTTCAATTTTATCCATAATTATTCGCTAAATTTTGTTAAACTTGAAAAAATTTTTCAAAGGAGAAATCGAGGAAAGAAATGAAGATCTAGATTTAAAATTAGTTTTCTATTAAATTACATGAAATTAGGCCTTTTAATCAAATCAGAAATTTGTGACATTTTTGGAATTCTCAACTTAAGGTGTAATTTAACATTAAATTGCGCAAATCTAGACAATTTCATGGAGTGAAAAAATTACAAAATTAATGGAAATTTCAGTTTAAGCTAAGAAACTAAGATTTTCCATTAAACTGGGTTAAACTAGACATTTTTGGAGATGGGAAATTGGAGATCTGCATGTAAAATTAATGAAGACCTTAGATTAAATTTTGATTTTCCATTATAATCGGTGTAGCTGGCCAATTGCTTTGAAAAGAAATTTTATGAAGTTAAGAGATTTCAGTTAAAACTTTGATTCTCCAATAAACTGCATAAATCTAGCAATTTATTCTGCAAAAGAATTTTATGAAATTAGGAAAGAGGTCGATTTTTACTTCCGTTTTCCATTAAATTTGACTAAATCAGACATTTTTTGAAAAATGGAGTTTATGAATGTAGAGAAAACCTCGAAATGGTTTTTTCAATTCCAGTTATACTTGATGTATCTGGCCAATTTTGTTTGAAAAAGATTTTCAAACTATGATTTGCTATTGTCCTGTTTAAATCTAGAAATTTTTTTAGAAAGAGCTTTGTCAAATTAAAAAAGATTTAATTTTATTTTTTTATATTACATTAAACTCTTTCTATATGGGCATATTCTTTGAAATGGAAACTTGAAGGAGCAGTTTAATAAATTACGAAGTAATACCTCAATATTTGTGACTATTTTCCCTGAAAACATACTCAAAGATCGTCAACAAGGGTAACAACGAAAATTACCGAAACCACTAACTGATACTCAACCAAAGGTACTAACCAGTCACCAATCGGTTCCTTAAGCTATGAACGTCGATTGGAAAATTTTATAAGTATCCTAAATAACTTTATTAGGCTAATTATTTTATACAGGAATTTTTAAAACATGAAAAAAAATCCACCAGATCAATCAAGCTGATCATTTTATTTGAGATACAGTAAATTTCCATGAATATTCGAACTCCACTGAGCTAATAATTTAACTGAGATAACATAGAATTTCATAAAAAAAACCCCATTTTTTAAGGCTTGTAGTAAAAAAATAAGCCATAGGTTTCCACATTTTTGCACTTGTTTCTCCAAGCCACTTGCAATTGTGCATTTAGAAGTTGACGCTTTGTTCGGTTTGAGCATTCGATTGCTCAATTTCCTCTTCGTATTCTGGATCAATATTCAAATTAACTGTTGTTGAAGGTAGCGCAAGTAGGGTCTCAATCAAAATTCTACCTTCTGCGATAGCGCCTTTATCAGATGTACTTTCCATCGTTTGCAACTTAAAATCGTTTTCACAGTAGAATGTTCCCAGACAGGTTCTATCTCAAGGTGTGTTTTGCTAGAACCACGCACTGCTGGCTGCGCCATATGGTGAGATGGGAACCTATCGTAGTATTTTCAGTGCGACTGCCTATTGAAACTACAAAACTGGAATCACGGAGCGGAACCTAAATTAGGAATTTTTCTCAGTTTACTAGATACTCAATCTAGGTAGAATAAGACTCTAGAGCATCAGATTAATTTGGGCGAATTATCTGGAAGAAGCAAAAAGAAAGGAGGCATTACTTTATGAACACAAACATGAGAAAATCAATAAAATTTTTATTGAGGCAGTGGTAGAACTAAATGTACATGAACAGGAAAGTGTTCGCTGGGCAAATTCAATTAAGAACCAATTTATTTCCAATGAGATACAAAGGAGCTAAAATGCCATTTAGAGTACTTCAGTACCAAAATTTCTCTTCAACATGAAATTCGTTACTAAAATTCAATAAGTTTGTATTATTACAGAACAATAATATTTAAATAACAATTTTTGCTGGTTGTAATAACTAAAAGTCTTTAATCGTGCTGATTATCTTAACTAGTAGTTATTAATAACACAAAAGAGTTTAAAGAATTTGTCAATGTTTTAAGTAACCAAAACTTTCCAGTTGGTTTTGGAAAAAGTCTCTCAATCCCGTTGTCCTTGCTCATATTCATAATTAGAGTAGCGCTCAATATTGTCTACCAGATAATGAACTCTAGGCTCTGTTGTCGAGAGAGTCCTAAAAACTTTTTAGTTCTGTATTGGAGAACCTGCTGTAGCTTGTTCCTCAAGAATGCTCAAGACAACCAATTGTTGGTTTTCTTGAAGTTGCGACGCGGATGCAAGATCCAAAAAAGTGCTGAGACATTGTGGCGCAGATGTAGTTGGAGTGTATAAATGTAGTAATTCATCTGCGGCTGCTTTTGCACACGAATTTGTTGTTTTGAATGTATCATCGCATATACATCGCATTTGGGGCCGCGCCTACGCGTTTGTAATGTCGAAACACTAAAATCGCTATCTTCCGTAAGTTAGGGAGCTTGTTGAGGAGGTGGTGAAATTTTTGTTGAGGAGGTTTTATGCTCTAATTTTGGCTTCTGCGGTTTGGGACAATCAAGAGCGCGTTTGATTTTGAGTTCGTAGATGAGGCGACTGAGGTTTTCCCAATGCCCTTCCGCAAATCTTGTTACCGCCCTGCCACTTCCGTTTGAGGTCTTCGATGTGCCAGGTAATCTTTTCATTGTGATTTTTATAGAGCATTTGGGAATATGTCCATAACGGTGTAGAGAGCTCTGCAGTTGACCCCAATTTGGCAAGATAGCTAACTCCCACCGTCACGTCCTGTTTACCTGATTCTTCGATTACGTGTGTCTTTGATTACGTGGAGCCACGTGCATGAACCTAAAATAGCTTATCAAGGTCTGTCTTCGAACGCTTATTGGCAGAGATTTTAAGGGAAGGTTTGATTTTTAAAGATTCTGTGGTCCGCAAGATTGGGTAGACAATTTAGTTTGTATGTTGAAGTGCGCTTAGCCATGACCTGCATTAATATGTTTGAGGCCGGCATCCAGTTGCGCTTGTCGCCTTGCTATTTCAATTTGCTCGTCACGGCGATCAAATCTTATCTATGCTTTATATGTATGTAGGTTAGAGTTACATTTTGTGTCATCGTACGGATGTTACTCATGGAGAATCTGAATGTCTTCCAAAAATTGCCTCGAATGGGCTTACTTTTGTCGTACGTTGCTTGCAAATCCGCATTTGACATATCATCGAATTAGTTGCATGCTTGACAATAAATCTTTATCCTGTGTAGCTGTTTGATGCACGAAAGGCGACGTTTGACAGTCTGTATCAATCCCTCTAACAATCCGGTCTTCTTTTGAATGTTAGATGGCGCCTGACACAGCAAATATCATTTTTTTTTTTGAAAAAAGGTTTAGAATTGTTTTCCACTTAAACAGCGAGCTTGATCTAAGCGTATAGAATGCGGAAAAACCTGAGTATGTACCTCAGTTTTGTAAAAAGTTAACTCTATTTCCACCTTTAGCATTATCAAAGTCCTCTTGAGACCGATAGTAAGAAAAACAATCTATGCATGCCAAAAAAAATTCATTCCATCCCTTGCCCATTTAAAACAATGCCAACAAATTTGATTTTGACCTCTTTATTAGCTTCAAAACAATTTCGATACGGTTGCTATTTTGATGCTGGAAAAATTGGTTTTGGATTCTAACCAATTCCTGCGCATGATTGACATCCTTGGCAGCGGGAAATGATTTCGCGGTGCATGTATGGCCACCATACGAATTTGGAAAGGGTTATAATTCCCCAACCTAACGTGCAGATCACTCCAATAACTGTGTGTAGAAGGAATGATCGTCTTTTAATGATCCTCATCAATGATTTTGACCGCGTTATGTACTTCGTTCAACACCCCTCAAAGCTAGATTTGCGAGAAAGATTTTTCGAAAATTTTATATTGAGGTTCGACTCGGATATCCGCTCGTGAGATAGTTTGATTGCCTTTGAATCCCTACTCACCAGCCGACGAGCCTGTCAAATTGCATGGAACCGATGTTGGAGTTGATTGGAATGTAAGATTATGTTGGCGAGCATCGTCTCAAAGTTGGTTGGTTTTAATTTTAATAACAGTTCCACATAGGTTCTTGCTATTGAAAACGCGCCGCCCTTCCACACCGAGACTGAGAAAGATTAGTGGAGCTGCTACCCACCTTTGCTTATTTGTTTTCCCCTCGGTTTGAGCATTCAGTGGTTCAATCTCCTCGTCATATGCTGGTTGAATAATTAAAGTTTCCGTTGTTGGTGATGGTGCAGGCTGGGTGTCAATCAAATTCCCTCTTTAGCCAAAACCGAATTGTTTAGATTTACCTTTCATCTCTCGTAACTTAGAATTGGTTCAAATGTAGGTTTTCCCCATAAAGGTTCTGTCCAAAAGTCGGATTTACCAGAACCACGCACTGCTGGCTGCTCCATGTGGTGAAGCAGAAACATATCGTAGCATTCGCAGTGCAGAACCTAAATTTGGAATTTTTCTTTGTTTACTAGATACCCATTCTAAGTAGAACAAGACTCGAGATCATAAAGTTAAATTGCGTGACTTATCTCAAAGAAGCGAAAAGAAAGGAGGGATTAGTTGATGAACACAAGTATGAAAAAATCAATAAAATCTTTATTGAGACAGCGGGAGAAGTAAGTGAATTTGAACAAGAATGTATTTGCAGGGTATAGAGTTAGGCAAATGAGAGGCAAATGAACTAAATTATTATTTACAGTATTTCCGTACCACCGTACTAGTCAACTAATCTAATCAGTCTCAATCACATACTACTCGGGCCGAGGATTTTGGCCAAAATTTTGTAAGATCAGCGGCAACTAGCGTTGACAAGTCGGAAAATTCACCGCAATTTTCTAACATAATTTTGCGTTGAATGCGTTGAATTTAAAGATAAAAATTCAACGCATTCAACGCAAAATTATGTAAGAAATGGCGGTGAATTTTCCAACTTGTCAACGCTAGTTGCCGCTGATCTTACATATTTAGCGTTGAATTTAGCGTAGATCTTTTATATTTAGCGTTGAATTTAGCGTAGATCTTACATAATTAGCGTTGAATTTAGCGTAGATCTTACATACTTTTGCGTTGAATTTAGCGTTGATCTTACAAAAAATCAAAGCATCCACTTGAACTATTAACCTCCAGTTGTGTATGGGACTCGAAGTGCTGACCTTCTGTTTGCTTGTCGCCTCTTCTACCATTGTGCCACAGTACCTTGGTTTCCTTAAGAGCCGCAATTCTTATAAAGCGTAGATCTTACATATTTTGAGTTGAACTTAGCGTAGATCTTACATATTTCGCGTTGATTTTGCGTAGTATTTAACTTAGCATATTCAACGCATTTACCCTGTGAGGCGCACTGGGAAAAAATTAATTTCTTTTAAAAGTTTCAAAAAAAATTGAATTCCTAAAATGGTCTGAAATGGTTTTTACACCGTAAGAGAGCACTCAAAATTAAATTTTTTGCTGACTTCATTTTTCTCACTTGTGCAGTATGGGGGTCGAAACAGTAAAAAAATTAATTTTTGCAAAAAAAATGAAAAATTTTAAATCGTAAAAGGGTCAGAATTGGATTTTTCACTATAAAAGAGCACTAAAAACTGATTTTTTGCTGACTTCACTTTTCTCACCTGTGCAGTATGGGGGTCGAATGAGTAAAAACAATTAATTTTTTGAAAAAAACTTGAAAAGTTTTAAATCGTAAAATGGTCTGAATTGGATTTTGCACCATAAAAGAGCACTAAAATTTGATTTTTTGCTGACTTCAATTTTCTCACCTGTGCATTATAGGGGATCATAAAAGTAAAAAAAAATAATTTTTCGAAAACAAATTTGAAAAATTTAAAATCGTAACATGGTCTGAATTGGATTTTGCACTATAAAAGAGCAGTAAAAATATTTTTTTTTGACCTCATGTTTCTCATCATTGCAGTATAGGGTTCGAATCAGTGAAAAAAATTTTTTTGAAAAAAAACTTGAAAAAGTTCTGAAATCGTAAAATGTTCTGAAATGGATTCTCCACTATCAAAGAGCGCTAAAAATTGATTTTTTGCTGACTTCACTTTTCTCACCTGTGCAAAATAGGGGGTCGAAACAGTAAAAAAAATTAATTTTTTGAAAAAAAAACTTGAAAAATTTGAAATCGTAAAATGGTCTGAATTGGATTTTGCAGTAGAAAAGAGCACTAAAAAAGATTTTTTTTCTGACCTCATGTTTCTCACCTGTGAAGTATAGGGGTCGAAAGTGAAAAAATTGACTTTTTGAAAAAAAACTTGAAAAACTTTTGAAATCGTAAAGTGGTCTGAAATTGAATGGAAAGATTAGCGTTGAATGCGTTGAACTTATGTAAGATCAACGCTAAATTCAACGCTAAATATGTTAGATCTACGCCAAAGTTCAACGCAAAATTATGTAAGATTAGCGTTGAATGCGTTGAGTTTATGTAAGATCAACGCTAAAATTCAACGCTAAATATGTAAGATCGACGCCAAAACTCAACGCAAAATTATGTAAGATTAGCGTTGAATGCGTTGATTTTATGTAAGATCAACGCTAAATTCAACGCTAAATATGTAAGATCTACGCTAAAATTCAACGCTAAATATGTAAGATCTACGCCAAAGTTCAACGCAAAAATATGTAAGATTAGCGTTGAATGAGTTGAATTTATGTAAGATCAACGCTAAAATTCAACGCTAAATATGTAAGATCTACGCCGAAATTTAACGCAAAATTATGTAAGATTAGCGTTGAATGCGTTGAATTTATGTAAGATCAACGCTAAAATTCAACGCTAAATATGTAAGATCTACACCAAAATTCAACGCAAAATTATGTAAGATTAGCGTTGAATGCGTTGATTTTATGTAAGATCTACGCTCAGGCGTAGATCTTACATAAATTCACTGCATTGAACGCCAATCTTACATAATTTTGCGTTTTTTGTATATTGCCTGTGTTGAGAAGAAAAATACATTTACTTTTACATGTTCAAAATTGTGGAAACTGGTTACTATTATCCTTGAACACCCGTGAAAAAGTGTGACATTCCACGTTATAAGTTATTTATTTCCACGCAGTGCTTAACTAAATTCCATGGTTGAAAATATATATTCATTGTGAAAAGTGGGGGCACATTTTTGGTCACTCGATTCAACAAAACGCCAAGTTAACTGAAGTTTGCTTTTCGGACGTTGGCCACATCATGATCTTCTTGAAATAACTCCGAAACTGAGATAATACCGAGAAGGGTAGTAATTTATCAATATCACTGCCATAAAATAGAATAAAGGGGAAGCTTGGCAAGATCTTGCAAGACAGAGATAATCATTTGGAGTTGACTTGGGAAACTGTACTCGCTATTATTCCTCAACCCGGGCACCAAGAGTGGTATATATCAATTTAACAGCGAAAATTTTACTCCATATTTTGGGATATTTGACAAATAAAAAGTGTGATCATACACGTTTGAGTACACGTTACGCCAACCATGTTACTCAACAAATTTTGATGAATTCAAACATTTTCTTTTAAGACTACGAATTCGGATGGGGAGATTAATTTACAGTTACTTCATTTTTTCAAACCCGCGTTAGCGGGGGATGGAATTCACATGAAAAGTGTTTTGCTCCAGTCAATTTTAGGCTGTCAATACATTTCGACTAGAAAACTAGAAAAATCATAGGACAGTCCTCGAGAAGCAGAATATTTAAAAGGAGTGTTTTCATTTCTGTTGGATAATGCCGCAGAGCTATACCCCAAAATTTTCATCTGAGTTAAAATCATTTTGATTCTAGATACCTAAATCTGCAAATATAGGACACAAGCTTAGTATCTTTTCTTTGTAAAAAAGGGACCCCTTTTTTGCGTAATTGAGATACTTTCAAATATGAAATTAGGTGTCAAATCATGTTTCAATAAAAACTCTATCGCGCTGTTTAGGTATCTAAATTTACACTGAGCATATCTATAATCCGCAGTTAAATTTTTTATTATCCACAATTGTGCCTAATTCAATGCGCGCTTTTGAACACAAAAATCATAAAAAATATCTTGAAGCCATATTAATTGAGCATGTAGAAGTGTGTTTAATCTTAATAATATACCACAAAAAGACCTAGATAAAATTACCACCATCTTTTTATTTATTTTGAATTGTAGATCGGGAAATATACATCAACTACAGTCCATGTGATATCCAAGACGCACAAAGCTTTTCTCTTTAACAAACAATTTGCATTAAATTATCGGCAAAAAACTATGTGTTTTTATCAATATCGGACGTCCTCAGGAACTCCTTAAGAAGTTAGATTCGAGCTAATTAGAATTGTTTTTGCTGTCAATATTCTTTGTGCTCTATGGTTAATTTGTCTATCGCATCGGTTAACCTAGCATTTGAGTAAGACCTTCCATCTATAAAGAGGTTTTTTCTTCTTTACTCCTCCTCTTTTTCGATAATCACTCAGACTCAATAGAGTAGTTTTTCAGTGAAAAAAACTGAATTAATCACTGCTTTTTCTCAGTTGTTTCAATTAATGAGACTCGTCCAATTGAATTTATCAAACAAAATTCTATCAATTGATTTGATTAACTCTTTAAATTTTTTAACAGTTATCCATTGACAGATAGAACGTACGATTAATGATGGATTATTTGATAAAAATTCGCATTTGACATGATCATTGTTTTCTCTTGTTTCTTTCAATTAATGGGCGATTTCCAGATGAAATTGTTTAATGAAATTATTAAATTGAAATATCATTTTGAACATTCGCTTTTCATTTTGGACACACGCTATCTCACTTTGACACCTTAAATGATCAATGTGTTGGACCTATCACGTATTGCGAAAAATCACTCAATTTGTTTAGTACCCACCCGGACTAACAGTGCATAACAAATCAGGCCTGATCCAGCAATTTTAAATAGTATCATTCAAATTACAGTCATGTTTCCTAGTTTTACCCCTGTAAATCAAGTTTAACCAACATTCTAAAATAATACATGCTGCCTTCAGGATGGCCCGAGTTTCAGGCAGAGTAGTTATGAAATGGCACTTGAAGATGCAATGCTGCCAGATGGCTGTGCAGGCTGAATTTATTCTTACCTTAGACATTACAGTGAATAATGTACAGAACTGTCTGTTTCGCTCATGCGAAGTCCCAATTCATGAAAAGTACAGCGAACATACCGCTATTCGAAAATTTCGAAGAACTCACATGGCAAACCTGAATTTACGGCAAATAGCATCAAATTCCATCGAATAGCGTGTCTTGTAGAAATTAGTCCGGGAATTTGCACAAATAATCTGACTTTGTCCAGATTATTGCCTTTGTGAGAATCACAGCCAGCAATCTGAGCAGCCAGAAGACCAGAAATCCGAATAGCTACCTACCACACGCGGACGAAGGAACGAATAAAATTTAGTAATAGTGTGAGAACAGAGCCCTCGTAATTTATGATGGTGATCCATCAAATTCAGTTAAACTCCATCGTGAAGGGGAAACCAACTCCTCCAGACCTCCAGTTTGGTCACTTTACAATTTGTATTATTTCAGATAGAATGGTTACCGTTCACAGATAGTTAGAGAATAAATATTTCCGATCGAACGGTTACAGTTTCTAGATAGGTAGGGAGGCAATCCTGGTTGTATATTGAGCCATGAAAAAATATGTGATACAAAATAAGTTCCCGGAAATCGCAAATAGAACTGTTGAGTCACCGTCGCCAACGTACCAAGTGTCGCTGCTAACGGACACAATTCAGAGCTTTGACAAAAGAAGACACGTGATGATTGATTCGCCCTGAAAGATGGAAAAGAAGAAGGGTGAAATATCCTGCCATGAACAAAGAGAGTATACGCAACGAATAGCTCGAACAGTTGAATAGTTCCGAAAAATAGTTCTTAAGACGTGCCAGAACAGCTGTTTTGAAGTTCAATTAATCGCATGTTGAGTTCTGACCTTAGAAATTTTGTCAGTTTGTTTCTTTTTTAACTAATGAGACTTGGTCCAGTTTAAATGTTAACCAAAACTTTAGACTATGTTCAATTCAGAATGTTACCTTGCCTACCAGAAGTTAAAGTGTATTTTGTTTTCAGATCGCTTTGCTTGCGTACCTTAGTACCAACTGCTTAAATTGTGTAGTCTTGAAATAATAGCAGCTGAAATTATTAAAATGGATTCTCGACAAGTTTTTCGAATTGTGCAAGCTGTAAACCCGAACCAGTTGACTCAAAACACGATTCCCAATGGGGAACAGGAATGGCAGCCGTCTGTTATTGTAAACCCCGATGGATCGATTACAAGCATCAATCAAAGGGAAAGTGGAGGTGATCGAAATGGCGGAAGTACAAATGTGTCGTTCGTGGACGTATCTCCTATTGTGGTTGGGAATGCTCCATCTGCCCATGTAAGCTAGTTTTTAGTATAACTAATTTATTTTACTACTTTACAAAATTTTGCTGAAACGTAGTGAACGGCAGTGCATGTTATTTTGACTTGAAGATCTGTCCATTATGGAGTTAACAGTTTTTGCCACATCGATAACGAGGGTGGTTTCACTGTAGCTGATAGAAATTGCATGGTAAAGGGGCGGGGGGGGGGGGGGTTAAACATTGGATGAAAAGTAAATCAGTAAAGAAAAGTTGTATAATAAAGAAAGAAATCTAGGCATGTACGAAGACCGGCCACATAATATGACAAAACTGGCTACCTGTTGGTAATACTTGTAGTTTGATTTACCAAATGAACTTTCCGTAAGATGTCCTCTCACAACACATTTTCTTTTACTGCATAGCTTTTGTCACATTTCAAGCATTAGACTATTTGCTCTTCTCATTAAACGCGCATAAGTATGACAACATTTTAGTCTTGAAAAAATAGCAGCTGAAATTATTAAAATGGATTCTAGACAAGTTTTTCGAATTGTGCAAGCTGTAAACCCGAACCAGTTGACTCAAAACACGATTCCCAATGGGGAACAGGAATGGCAGTCGTCTGTTATTGTAAACCCCGATGGATCGATTACAAGCATCAATCAAAGGGAAAGTGGAGGTGATCGAAATGGCGGAAGTACAAATGTGTCGTTCGTGGACGTATCTCCTATTGTGGTTGGGAATGCTCCATCTGCCCATGTAAGCTAGTTTTTAGTATAACTAATTTATTTTACTACTTTACAAAATTTTGCTGAAACGTAGTGAACGGCAGTGCATGTTATTTTGACTTGAAGATCTGTCCATTATGGAGTTAACAGTTTTTGCCACATCGATAACGAGGGTGGTTTCACTGTAGCTGATAGAAATTGCATAGTAAAGGGGCGGGGGGGGTTAAACATTGGATGAAAGGTAAATCAGTAAAGAAAAGTTGTATAATAAAGAAAGAAATCTAGGCATGTACGAAGACCGGCCACATAATATGACAAAACTGGCTACCTGTTGGTAATACTTGAGTTTGATTTACCATATGAACTTTCCGTAAGATGTCCTCTCACAACACATTTTCTTTTACTGCATATCTTTTGTCACATTTCAAGCATTAGACTATTTGCTCTTCTCATTAAACGCGCATAAGTATGACAACATTTTAGTCTTGAAATAATAGCAGCTGAAATTATTAAAATGGATTCTCGACAATTTTTCGAATTGTGCAAGCTGTAAACCCGAACCAGTTGACTCAAAACACAATTCCCAATGGGGAACAGGAATGGCAGCCGTCTGTTATTGTAAACCCCGATGGATCGATTACAAGCATCAATCAAAGGAAAAGTGGAGGTGATCGAAATGGCGGAAGTACAAATGTGTCGTTCGTGGACGTATCTCCTATTGTGGTTGGGAATGCTCCATCTGCCCATGTAAGCTAGTTTTTAGTATAACTAATTTATTTTACTACTTTACAAAATTTTGCTGAAACGTAGTGAACGGCAGTGCATGTTATTTTGACTTGAAGATCTGTCCATTATGGAGTTAACAGTTTTTGCCACATCGATAACGAGGGTGGTTTCACTGTAGCTGATAGAAATTGCATGGTAAAGGGGCGGGGGTTAAACATTGGATGAAAGGTAAATCAGTAAAGAAAAGTTGTATAATAAAGAAAGAAATCTAGGCATGTACGAAGACCGGCCACATAATATGACAAAACTGGCTACCTGTTGGTAATACTTGTAGTTTGATTTACCAAATGAACTTTCCGTAAGATGTCCTCTCACAACACATTTTCTTTTACTGCATAGCTTTTGTCACATTTCAAGCATTAGACTATTTGCTCTTCTCATTAAACGCGCATAAGTATGACAACATTTTAGTTCTGAAATA
>NW_027453048.1:25000-35000 GCF_964194025.1 Convolutriloba macropyga
ATCTGGTGCGCAACAGTGCTAAAAGTGGGACACAAAGCTTTCATCGAAAAATGCGCCATGGAAGTCAGCTTCCAACTGGGACAAGAGAATTCCGATTTCCAGGCATACTTACCGATTGACGATCCGGAATTCACTCAGCACGAAAACGTCAGTCAGATTCTCCTAAATGAGAATGCTGGTTCTCAAAATGTACGTAGGAGACTTGAAATGAGTAATGACAATCTGGGTTCAACACATAGCGGGGACACTTTTCCGAGCGTGGGAGAAAATGCTGCTCATGTGTATAGTAATGAAAACGTGAATCCTCAACTAGATGATGGTAATGTTCTCCTTAATCCAGTTTAGGTCTCAAGAACCGTGAACGAACTTCACAATCAAAGTGACGAAATTGCTTTAGGAATTAACTGCAGTGCCATTCCTATCAGTCAGGTTTGCCAAGCTTTTTTTTTCAAAAGTATTGGTTCAGATTTTCTTCCAAATAAAGACAATTATATGAAAGTTATCCCATAAATAAGAAATGAAAAAATAAACATCAAAATTCATCAAACAAAATTTTAAAGAGCAACTGTTTCTGTAGTCACAAGAAGGTAGCTCTCAGCAAGAGGAAGCGAGTGGCTCAGTTGTGAAAAAAATGTCTTCTACGCCAAGCAATACCAAGAAGTTGAAACGTAAATTAATTAACCCTGATGAAGTGAAAAACATGCAAATTGGCCAACCCAGAGCACAAACCCTAATGCTATGGATGCCGCTGCCGCAGAGTTGTTGGATGCTGCTGAGATGATGATCAATCTACTTAGAGATCTAAAACCCACCTTGATCTCGCTTGGTAACCGCAACTACTGTGAGATACAGTTGTCTGCAGCAGCGGTAAAACAGCTGGTTGGTTGTTTTAAGATAGTTGTCTAACCCTTTTTTCGAATTTTTGTTGATTAGCAGATAAAGATAATCAATTTTTGTATGCAGCTTTGATCTTTTATTTGAGAATTTTTCATATATGTTGCACTAGAGCTGTCTTGAGAAAAATCTTTTCTAGATTTTTGTAGATGTTGTGTCTTCCAAAACCTGAGCCAAGGTTATTTCGTCTGTTTAAGACTGGCGAAATTGAAAAGTTGCGTGTCTCCTTGCCGTCAGCTAGACGTTTTGAGCCCAGTGAGAAACCCGTTCTTGAAATTCCGAAGGGTCCTGGCAAGGGAGGAGATCTGGTCTTGACAGAGGGAATAACTCCGCAGATTTTAGGGAGAAAGGCTTCAAAGAAACTCTGGTACAAGGAGGAGCTGAAGGCACATATGCTTTCACCAAAAGGCAAGCCGCGCAAGGGAACGGAGCCTAGAACCGACTTCTCACCAATTAGGAAGGAAACTTTCAAAGGTGATAAAGATTGTAGATTAAATGTAAAATTGAAGGTTTTTCTAATCGAGAGATCTAAATGGTTATAATCAATTCACACTTTTTGAAATGATTGGAATGGGGAACAAAGAAACTTCCGTACAGTATCAATTAGAAGCCTTTTACTTTTTTGTCTGTTAACTACTTCGCCGTTCTCGTTTGCGTCCCACATCTGCACTTTTTTTGGTCTTTAGAGTTGTTCCGGTTGAAGTACGGCAACGATTGGGTCGGGATGTATGAATTGGCAAAGACCAGCCTCAACAATCGTGGAAATGAGCTGAAATCCATTGAAAGGAGAGGTCACGAGGCAAGCGAAGGTGTAGATGGAGCCATTGGTGATTCGAACGGTCATCGAGAGTCAGCTGGAAAAAACAGTGACCAAGAAAATTGTTCGACTGAAGTTTGAAAAGGGTTCAAGCAAAGAGACATAAAAAGAACGTAGAGAAAATTAATAAAATGTTTCTCTTAAACTATTGCATAGTTGTTTCTGACTTTCTACTTTAACAATGTTGCTCCTATGTTATTCAGATCTTTTAAGCAGTTTCGCATATTTGATAAGCTTTTTGTATAACAAGCTTTGAGCTTCCGTTTCGAGTTTTAATTACGTTTATGTTGTTTTGTTGCTCACTTTGTTGAACCAGTTTACTGACTTTGTTCCATTTTTGTCAAAATTTCAACTCTTGATAAACCAGATTTTTCATATCTTCCGTAAAAATCTGCTTAGAACAAAAGATTTCTACGTTTTTAATTTGTTTTTGAAAAACCCTTCTATAAAATTGTTTAAGATGACCATGTTATCCAAAAAAATTGATTGGTCAGTACTTGCTCAATGTGATTATTATGCTGTTGAACGGTTGGTGCAAACTGTTGATCGGCCTGCTATGAAAACTGTGCAGCCAATGCGAGAAGCAATTTTTGAACGGAAACTAGCGCACAATAGTCATTGGCAGGAAGCATACAATGTTTTATGCAAATCGTATCAAGACCTTTCTCCCACATTTTCTATTGAGCACGACAATTTTGGTGGCTATAGGTTAATGTTTAGGGGAGAAGAAGCCGTTAGACCGCCATTTGTTTTCAAACGATTGCCCGTTGGTTTTATCCGACCAATACCTGAAGGCGTTGTTACTAACTTATCTGTGATGTCCTCAGAGAGGACAGGCCAACAGTTGTTGCTCTTAGGTCCCATTAGGTTTGTGAACTCGGATTGTAACCCCAATTGCGAGTACGGTTTTTCAAGTGACGCAGGTATTGTACAGCTAAGAGTTAGGAAGCGAATCAATCAAGGCGATGAAATTTTTGTGAAATATGGACCTGAATTCTTTGAAGCCAACTCTTGCCTCTGCCGAACTTGTGTTTTAACCCGTAGGTTGGAGGAAAAGAATGCAATATTGTTTGAAACTATTTTGGACGATCTCGTTATGGAAACAGCTGAAAATTTTTTATCTGAGCAAAAATTAAGTCAAAACATTCCACCACCAAAAAAGAGAAGAATTAGGGGCCGAGAAATGGTGGCATTGTACAACACAATGACCACAGCAGAAATCGAAATTACCTTAGATGATTATAAAGAATCCGACACCGACTCTGACCACGTAAATTTATTTGAAGACCAAAATGAACTGCTCAATTCTGAAGAAAACTCCGATGCAGGTGAAGTTGATAACATAAACGGCAGCGATTCTGAGAATGAGGACAGTCGGGGGATAGCCAGTTTGGACCCAACAGTTCGAATTCAGCACTATGTAGAACAACCTTTTGATACTCACTCAAACTACAAAGAATACATTTCCAGTTATCATTGTAATAATCAGGTCTCCTCGCCTTTGTCAAGCAATTTTGAAAACCCTGCATGCTCGTTATCAACGCTTCTTGATGAAAATTCTTGTTTGGATTTGAACAGTAGAGATAAGGTTATAAAAGAAAACGAATGCAAGATATACGACGGAAGCAACATTGGTTTACACGATGCTTCAACTCTAGCAGAACTTTTTTGTTCTCAATTTCATTTGTCAGATGAGGCATCGAATTGTCTATATTCGATGATCAAGGTTAATTTGCCTCCAGTCAATCGTTTTCCTTCAAGTAGTTCACATATACAGAGTCTAAAACAAAACTTTCCAATCAAACGCGTTTTTTTTTTAGAAAAATTCTTTTCAGTCAACATGTGTTTTGAGTTTTCGAAATCAGCTGAGGAACATCATCGAACGCTATAGGGACGTCATTTTGTCATATTCCCGACAGCGAAAAAACTTTCCTGAAAGAGATTTTAACCTTTATTTTCGCCAATTGCAGATATTGATTCGAGTAACACAATGGGTATTAACCTATCGCTTTTTACAGATGGTGTAAATATTAAAAAGTCAACGTTCAAAAAAGAATTGTGGCCAGTATGGCTACAAATCAGTGATCTTCCTCCGAAACTGAGAATGGCCAGGAAAAATTTTTTGCTGGCCGCTTTATTTGTCGGCCCTAAACAACCTAATTGGGAGATAATTGCATCTGAAGTAAGAGCTGAACTTTTGACACCAATTGAATTAGACTGTGAAAGCGGACGCTCAGTCACTGTGGATTTCAACGCCAGGCCATTAGTTTGTGACCTTTCTGCAAAATCCCACCTGTTAAATATGTATAAATTTAATGGATTTTACGGCTGTCATTACTGTACAGTTCAAGGGAAAACGATAGGTTAAACGCATGCTTATTACCCATTTAATCAATCAGGACACATTAGAGAACCGGAACTTAACGATGCTTTTGTTCAAATTACTGAAAACTTAGACTCTAAGAAAAAAATCAATGTTGCTGGTGTAAAAGGAAAAAGTGCATTCTCGTCTTTAATACCGGGGCTCCCTTTAACAGCACGAATTGATTACATGCATTGTGTACTTTTGGGTGTTTTTCCCGAAGTTCTAAAGCTCTGCTACAAAACACTGACTGCTCAAGAGAAAGAAGCGACAAACCAAATCATCAGCACACTTTCTTGTCCAAGAGAAATGATAGCGTATTCCAGGAAAATTCGATCGGTTGATGAAATTGGGCAGTTCAAAGCAAATGAGTACTTTAACTGGCTTTTTTACGTTAGCCCTCTGGTTTTTAGAAATCGCCTTCCTGAATACCTCTATTTACATCTATCTCGTTTAGTTTTTGGCGTTAGAATTCTACTTGAGTCTAGCAATTCCGAAGTGATCAAAGTAGCTGAAGACCTTTTGAAGAGTTGTTGTTGTGAAACTGTCACTATACATGAGGGTGATGCTCGCCTTGAAACAATAAATGTTCAGTCACTAGGACATCTGGCCGACCAGTTGCGTAGATTCGGGCCATTGTTTTGTTTCTCCGCTATGAGTTTCGAGGCCGCAAATAGAATTTTAGGCGAAGTCTTCAGCGGATCTACCTTTGAATGCGAAATTATATGCAGGCGAATTTTGCAAAAACATAGATTATCCTGTGCCGAAATACACAATGCAGAGATGAGGCGTCTTTTCAATAGAATCAAGGGACTAGGAAACGAGGAGTCTTCCTTCTGCGATGAAATGATTGAAACCACGTCATTAAAAAGCGGTCGCGTTATGTACCGGGGGCACTTTTCTTCAACCGTCTGGTAGTGAACGACGCCTATTTCGACTCTACAGCTTTCAAAAGATCGAAACATGGAAACTGTTTTGCCTCTTTTATTGAAAATGGCACTGAAAAGTTTGGGCAGATTTTTTACTTCGTTAGAATTCCGGGACCACCATTTTATGACGAAACGCAAGCAAATGTTAGCCTTTTTTCGATAATTGAAGACATTGTTTTAGTGAAGGGCTATGTTTTTTCTGCAAAAGAATCAGAACACGAAAATTTGGTTCCTGTCACTAATGAAAGTGTTCCGATACAGAGACTACGAAAATCCAAAATTTTCATATCTGATGAAACTATGTTCCTCTTTTGAGCATTCTTAGAAATAACTGCTGTTTTATTCGCTTCTTCTTTATTCATTTTGGTAAAAGAAATCAATTGTTGTGTTGCCAGTGATTTGCGAAATATCCTTTTTGTAATAATTCTTATCATAAATTGGTGATATTGAGTAAGCCTTCAAAAATTAGGCACAAAAAGTTCTTATTGTTTACAATGGATTTTTTAAATGTAATTTTGAGAACACTTTGATGGAAGTTGAACTATTATGATTTCAAATTGGAAGAGCGAATTCATTTTTCGTGCTCTCTTCATCTTTTTTAGAAATCTTTTACTACCTCCTCGACAGAATAGTTTTCACAAATTGCTGGATTTGTGTACCTCAATGTTTTGTCTGTCATTTCAAATGGGCAGAATTTGCTGAAATAGTCATAAGAACAGTTGTCTTTTTTCCCATTTCAGTAGCTGCTGGCTTTTTAATGTTTTGGAAACGCAGTTCTCTACTTTGTGCAAATAATCAAAGGGCACAAATGGCTGGATTTTTGCCCTCCAAAAGAAATAATATTCTTCGAAACTCTTGGTGCGCGGGTACAAAAAGCTCTTGTTGTTTACCGTGAAAATATTTTTATATAATTATGAGAACAGTTTGTTGGAACTGTTTTCATAGTTTTGAATCAATTCCACTTCACGTGCCGGTAGTCCGCTGTTTATATAATGCTCAAGTCGTTTTTAGTAAAGTTTTTTGTTATCTCATGTAATTGTAGTCCCACATGCTGATTTCGATAAGCGTTATATTACTTCTCAGCTTTTAAAGAGTGGATGCAAATCGTTGGATTTCAGCCCTCCACAAGCAAAAAATGTTCTCTGCTGCTGTTTTTGTTTTTTTTTAACTAGGTGAGCGCAGTTTGCTAATTTTGTTAATACGTGCAAGATTTTTGCGTGCAACTCACAATTAGATCTTTTTTCATTAAGTTGTCAATCTGTTTTTCATAAAACTATAGTCTCTGTCCCCTGCTTATGAGGTTGCGCATAGTCATCAGAAATTGTTGAGCGAATTTATTGTTCCTGATTTTTCATGTGAATTTAGGAATCTCTTTTTTTGCACTTCGACAGAATAGTTTTTAAAAATTGCTGGATTTTTGTACCTCCTCAAAAAAAATGTTTTGTCTGTCGTTTTAAACGGGGCAGACTTTGCTGAAATAGTCTTAAAAAACATCTATATTTTTTTCCAAAATCAGTAGCTGCTGTTTTTGTGCTTTTTTGGGAACACAACTCTCTCTACTTTGTGCAATTAATGAGTGGGCATAAATTCTTGTATTTGAGCCCTCCAAAAGAAACAATGTCCTCGAAAGCTGCTGGTGCGCGGGCAGAAAAAGCTCTTACTGTTTACAATGGAAACTTGTCATATAAGTAATTTGGGAACAATTTGCTGGAATTGTTCTCATACTTTTGAATCGACTCCATTTCTCCCAGGAGTAGCCCGTTGTTTATTTAAGGCTCAAATCGTTTTTAGTTAATTTTTTTGCTTTTTTGTCTTCTTGGAAGTTTGGTCCCAAATGGTGCATTTCAAAAAAGGTTAAATTAATACTCGGCTATTAAAGTGTGGACGCAAATCGTTTAAATTTAGCCATCCCACAAAAGAAAACTTTTCTCCGCTGCTCTTCTTGTTTTTTTAAACAAGAAGAGCTAGTTTTGTTTGCTAGTTTTGTTTATAAATGCAACATTTTCTCACACAACCCACAAATAATTCATTTTTCAATAAATGGTCAATCTGTTTCATATTTAACTGTATTCACTGTCCCTGCTAAGGTTGCGCATAGTCATTTTTTTTGGCAATCATGAAAGATTTAATCCAACTCAACCCTGAAAGACTGGGTTTTATTCTGTCCAGAAAACCCAACTCTCGGCGTCTTTATGTCCAGAGAGGTTGCAACTTCTGGCTCATCTACCCAGTCTTGGTATTTTTTCACCAAGGCTTGGCCTCTGGAAGATCTTTGATTCAGCTTGATAAGCTCTGATATTCAGTTGGGGTTGTTGCTTTTCTGAAACGAACCTAGAAATTTATGGTGGGTATTTTTTATTAATATCGTGGAAAACGTTAAAGGGCTCGTTTTCCAATTCAAGTTTTCTTTATAACGCGGATGCAATGAGGTAAAATTATGCGTAAGAAAAACTTCTGAAAACAATCTTCTAACAAGCTTTGAGACAAAACAAAATTATGCAATTTTGCTCTTTATAGAATTTAAAGGAAAAGGATTGAGGCAGCAAATAAAAACAACTTTTTGTAATTACACTATGGTACCAAAAAGCTACGTACACCTGAAGATTTTTTAAGCAATACAAACACCAAATAATATAAGATTTTGTGTTCAAATTTGTTCTTTAATAACGCGTGATCACAACTTTAGCTCTTTTAACGTCTAACAGACGGTTTGTATAGTTTTTAAACAGGTTTCTCACGACTTCTGCGTCAATTTCGCTCCAAATTTCAAACATTTTTTTCTAAATTTCCCCAGAAAACTCTGTTTTGGTAATCGCTGCAACAAAATCGCCCATAAATTTTCAATAGGATACAGATCTGGACAGTATGCTGGCCATTTCGATACTTTCCACTCCTTCTCTTGTAAAAAATTGACAATAATTTTTGATTTATGCACAGGAGCATTATCTTGTTGAAAATTAATGTCCAGAAAATGCAGTTGTTCTTCGTAATTTTCCAAAATTTCCAAACCTCAGTCAATTTTTAGCTTGTTTTGATACTTAACAAGCATTTTTCGTCTATCTGATTGTATTGGGATCTTCCAGAACATCGGTAACAAAGTTTTTTTCTGTTTTTTTTGACAATTTTGGGGGTCTTTCGCTCGATTTTGGGCCTCGAAATTGTTATTTTTCAAGTAACGTTTTTATAAATACTATGCACTGGATCTTGATTTCAAGTTGAGTTGCTTTTGTTTTTGACCATGAAAATTAGACATCTCGTAGCGCAACAACTTGGCAAACGGTGAAAGAACAAAACGGTTTAACCATCTTTTCTGTTTAAGCGGAGAAAGTGAGAATGAAATTTCTCTGGAAACTTCTGAATTTCACACCTTTTTTCATGACAGCGCAAATCATGCCTATGAAGCACAAATCATGCTTTGAAAGCAGAAATCATGCTGTACGTAGCTTTTTGTACCACAGCTACGTACAGCATGTACAACTACGTACAGCATACTGTGAAATACCACAGTGTATTTCAGCATTTTAGTTTCTTTTTTAATGGACTTTTCCGTTCAATTAGAATTTTTCAGGTGAAGAAAAAGACATAAATTTTTTACTTCCTGATAGGACGTAATTTTGGCTGTAAACAACTTTTTAAAATTATAACATTTTTTGAGAATAATCAGGAACGGAAGTGAATACCTGCACCACTCTAGCAGTGCAATTCATTCCCAAAATTTAATGAAATCGAATTTTCTGATAATCGAATCCTTTTTGCGGACGTGTCTCGTTAATAAACTCCTTTTCATCCAAGCCAGTGTAAAGCTTGCTGTTGTTTTTTCAGCAAAAATGATTACTTTTGCAAATTTTAACAGTAACGATTTTCCTTGATTTTTTTTTCAATTTTTTGTTAAATAAAAGAAAATTGGCTCCGAAATTGTTAAAAACCATATATGTGCTTGAGTCATATATGTCCTGCAAAGCTCTTGTTGCCCGGCTAAAAAAGCTCTTATTGTTTACAATGGAAACCTTTCATATATGTAATTATGAGAACAATTCGCTGGAATTGTTCTCGATTTGATTTCTTTTCGCCTGCCATTAGTCTGCTGCTTATATAATGCTCATACAGTTTTTTGATTTATCTTCTTTGAATTTTGGACCCATTTTCTGCTTTTGATCCCAATTTCCCATAATTCGGTTAATACTTCCAAGATTATTGCATTCAACTCATAATTAGATCAATTTTCGTTACTGATTATTCTGTCTCACACAAAACTATATTTACTGTACCCTGCTAAAGTCATCAGAAATTCATATAACTAAAGAAGTCTTTTTTACCCCCTCGACTGAATAGTTTTGATAAATTGCTCGATTTGTGTACCTCGAAAGTAATGTTTTCAATGGGTAGATTTTGCAGAAATAGTCAGCAACAAATTAGTTGCCAAATTCTTTCAAATCAGCAGGTCCTGGTTTTTCGCTTTTTTGGAAACTGCTCTCTAGTTTGTTCAATCAATTAGTGGGCACAAATTGCTGGATTTGAGCCCTCCAAAACAAACAATATTCTCCTTAGCTCTTTGCGCGCACAAAAAGCTGTTTGTTTAATATGAAACTTTTATTGATTATAGTCTTGAGAAGAATTTGCTGGAATTGTTCTCAGACTTTTCAATTGATGCTATTTCAGTTTTTTTGAATGTAAAATTTTTGGGTTTGTAAACTTCAACTTTTTTATTTTTTGCTCACATACGCAAATTGCTGGTTGTTCATCTGGACTAAAATTGCTAATTTTCACAAATCGAGGAGTTTTGTTTTCAAAAAAATCTCATTGTCACTATATGGGCACAAATTGCTGGATTTGAGCCCTCCAAAACAAACACTGTTCTCATTAACTCTTTGTGCGCGGGCACAACAACTGTTTGTTGAAAATGAAATTTGTATTGAGTGTAGTTATGGGAAGAATTTGCTGGAATTGTTCTCATACTTTTCAATTGATTCGTGCTTATGTGATCGCCATGTGAGCCCA
>NW_027453049.1:0-19226 GCF_964194025.1 Convolutriloba macropyga
CGATTACACATTTCACATGCTGATGTTTCGGCTCGCGCGTACTAGAAACAGCATAATACTATGTGTACTGGTAGATAGCGCTCTGTGAGCATTTCCCATGAGCAGGTTTTGCCCTCCAAATCTCTGTTCTACTGTTACCAATACCGGCTAACAACTGTATCATACTAGGGAGAATTGACTCATGATTTAAAAACCAGATGTTCACATGTCGATGTTTCGGCTCTCGCCTACTAGAAACAACATAATACTAGTCTGTTAAAAATCTCAATCACGCCGCCTCTTCAGATACAGAAGTTTTACCTTTTATTGGTTAGAGAACAGCTTTCCAGCTGTCGACATGGTTACTAGTAACAACACCGTACTCAACACAAAAACTTTTCAACTTCACAACTTTCACATGCTGATGTTTCTGCTTTCGCATACTAGAAACAGCATAATACTTATTGTTTTGTCAAGTAATTTGTGTGTCTTTCCCATGTGAAGTTTCACCGGTCAACAATGTTTCCCTGACCAATTACGGCTACTAGTAGCTGTATAATACTAGGGAAAATGATTGAGGATTTAATATCAGATTTTCACATGTTGATGTTTCGGCTTTCGCCTACTAGAAACAACATAATACTAGTCTGCTAAGAAATCTCGCTCAAATTGCCTTTTCACATACAGAAGTTTCACCTTCTATTGGTTAGAGAACAGTTCTCAGCTGTCGACATGGTTACTAGTAACAACATCGTACTCAACACAAAAATTCTTCAACTTCACAACTTTCACATGCTGATGTTTCTGCTTTCGCGTACTAGAAACAGCATAATACTTATTGCTTTGTCAAGAAGTGTGTGTGTCTTTCCCATGCGAAAGTTTCACCGGTCAGCAATAATTGCCGTGTCCAATTAAGGTTACTCATAGCTGTATAATACTAGGGAAAATGATTGAGGATTTAATATCAGATTTTCACATGTTGATGTTTCGGCTTTCGCCTACTAGAAACAACATAATACTAGTCTGCTAATAAATCTCGCTCAAATTGCCTTTTCACATACAGAAGTTTCACCTCTTCTTGGTCACTGTACAGATGATGCTGTCTGTTCTTTATTTGGTTCTGCTTATTATAAGGAGGGGCATCACTCCTTCCTCCTTGGTTTGCATGCATTAAGCCTGCTTTGTGAAAAGCGTATCTTTCTAGCTTTTCTTCGCCTTACTCGAGTAGGACGATACAATCCAGACATTAGTCAGTCTTGGTGTAAAGTCACTGAGTATTATTCGGTTCTGCTTTATTCAGCAATATGCTGTATAATTGTTGTAATTTGCGAACATATTTGTTCTCAGTTCCGAACTACTAGCGACGACAGATTACCAGCGGTCATGAGCCATCAAGGTAGTTCTTTGGTGCATCAAGTAGAGAGGTGCCATCAAACAACACTTCCCTAATAATGCTACACACATAGAATTTGCTACAGTGCAGCTTTTTACTTTGCAAAATTTGCGCACAAATTTTGCATAGAATAAATGTTTTATCAAGATTTTTAGATCCCCTCCCTTGAGAGAACGTTACTCCTTTAAGTGAACACCCCGCGGCGTCCTGTTGTTATTGCTTATAACCATTTCGCAAGCCGGAGGCATAATGCACTACGCAAGCCGCTACTTTGGCACAGAGGCACCTAGTTTTACACCCGGGACTTCAGGTGGCCCAGTTTTTACACCCAGTACAGCGGTGCCAGTTGGTAACCCGGTGGATCCTCGGAGACCAGACATGATCATAGATCAAACCCGATGTATGCTACTCCTGAACGTATAGTATCTCCACTGTGCAATGAAATTATCGTTCGTTTCGGGCCTTCCTATACGTTCAGCAGACAATCGCTAGGAATTCACCTCGTGACCCGTGGTGACCACACTGGATTTCAAGTTTATTGATTTGGACAGACCTGTCATTTATTTTGCTTTTCAGCTTCAGTTCTGCTCGATCTAGCTTGCCTAAGGCTTGATCTCGCTTTGCTCACCCCTGTAGGAGCCTCTACTAGTACCACTCGGAGTAATGGGGAATCCACCAGACCTAATCGATGAATGCCATCAAACAACAAACATCATACCCGGCTTCATCAGGCATATTTTATTACTTCCGAGAGGTACTTTAGTATCAGATCTTTCTCCATGCCTCTTATGAGGACCCGTCAGACCTTTCGGTTTATCGTTTAGCTTCAGTCCTGCTCGATCTAGCTTTCCCAAGGCTCGATCTAGCTCTATTCGCCCCACTAGAGGGCTCTCTAAGACCCCTCGGTCTTAGTGTTAGCTCCGGTACTGCTCGGTCGTGCTTGCTGAAGGCCCGACCCAGCTTTAGTTAGATTCTCGTACTTTCTCTTGGCCTCTCTAGGAGGACCAGACAGACCTCTCGGTCTATCGTTTAGCTTCAGTCCTGCTCGATCTAGCTTGCCCAAGGCTTGATCAAGCTCTATTCGCCCCGCTAGAGGGCTCTCTAAGACCCCTCGGTCTTAGTGTTATCTTCTGTAATGCCTAACCAAGCTTACTACAGGCCTTGGTCAGGTCTTTATCGGTCACCGATTAGTAACAGACCAATCATAGGGCCTTCCACCCTATCCGGGTTGAGGTCTTTAGTCCAGCCATATTTTGACAAGACACCTCTCCCTAATAATGCCCCACACATAGAATTACTGTCCATGCAGTATTTCTTGTGTTTTTTTCTAAAAATTTGATTTTCACTTTTTGGAGGTTCATTTGCTCCTCTGACACTCTTTCAGCTTCAATCTTACTCGATCTAGCTTTCCCAAGGCTCGATCTAGCTCTATTCGCCCCACTAGAGGGCTCTCTAAGACACTTCGGTCTTAGTGTTAGCTCCGGTCTTGCTCAATCGTGCTTGCTGAAGGCGCGATCAAGCTTTAGTTAGCTTCTCGTACTTCCTCTTGGCCTCTCTAGGAGGACCAGACAGACCTCTCGGTCTATCGTTTAGCTTCAGTCCTGCTCGATCTAGCTTTCCCAAGGCTCGATCTAGCTCTATTCGCCCTGCTAGAGGGCTCTCTAAGACCCCTCGGTCTTAGTGTTAGCTCCGGTACAGCTCGGTCGTGCTTGCTGAAGGGCCCGATCAAGCTTTAGTTAGATTCTCGTACTTTCTCTTGGCCTCTATAGGAGGACCAGACAGACCTCTCGGTCTATCGTTTAGCTTCAGTCCTGCTTGATCTAGCTTTCCCAAGGCTCGATCTAGCTCTATTCGCCCTGCTAGAGGGCTCTCTAAGACCCCTCGGTCTTAGTGTTAGCTCCGGTACAGCTCGGTCGTGCTTGCTGAAGGCCCGATCAAGCTTTAGTTAGCTTCTCGTACTTTCTCTTGGCCTCTCTAGGAGGACCAGACAGACCTCTCGGTCTATCGTTTAGCTTCAGTCCTGCTCGATCTAGCTTTCCCAAGGCTCGATCTAGATCTATTCGCCCTGCTAGAGGGCTCTCTAAGACCCCTCGGTCTTAGTGTTAGCTCCGGTACAGCTCGGTCGTGCTTGCTGAAGGCCTGATCAAGCTTTAGTTAGCTTCTCGTACTTTCTCTTGGCCTCTCTAGGAGGACCAGACAGACCTTTCGGTCTCTTGCTTAGCTTCAGTCCTGCTCGATCTAGCTTTCCCAAGGCTCGATCTAGCTCTATTCGCCCCGCTAGAGGGCTCTCTAAGACCCCTCGGTCTTAGTGTTAACTCCTGTAATGCCTAACCAAGCTTACTACAGGCCTTGGTCAGGTCTTTATCGGTCACCGATTAGTAACAGACCGATCATGGGGCCTTCCACCCTATCCGGGTTGAGGTCTTTAGTCCAGCCATATTTTGACAAGACACCTCCCCCTAATAATGCCCCACACATAGAAATACTGTCCATGCAGTATTTAACTTGTGTTTTTTCTAAAATTTGATTTTCACTTTTTGGAGGTTCATTTGCTCCTCTGACACTCTTTCAGCTTCAATCTTACTCGATCTAGCTTTCCCAAGGCTCGATCTAGCTCTATTCGCCCCACCAGAGGGCTCTCTAAGACACTTCGGTCTTAGTGTTAGCTCCGGTCTTGCTCAATCGTGCTTGCTGAAGGCGCGATCAAGCTTTAGTTAGCTTCTCGTACTTTCTCTTGGCCTCTCTAGGAGGACCAGACAGACCTCTCGGTCTATCGTTTAGCTTCAGTCCTGCTCGATCTAGCTTTCCCAAGGCTCGATCTAGCTCTATTCGCCCCGCTAGAGGGCTCTCTAAGACCCCTCGGTCTTAGTGTTAGCTCCGGTACAGCTCGGTCGTGCTTGCTGAAGGCCCGATCAAGCTTTAGTTGGCTTCTCGTACTTTCTCTTGGCCTCTCTAGGAGGACCAGACAGACCTCTCGGTCTCTTGCTTAGCTTCAGTCCTGCTCGATCTAGCTTGCCCAAGGCTTGATCAAGCTCTATTCGCCCCGCTAGAGGGCTCTCTAAGACCCCTCGGTCTTAGTGTTAGCTCCGGTACAGCTCGGTCGTGCTTGCTGAAGGCCCGATCAAGCTTTAGTTAGCTTCTCGTTTTTTCTCTTGGCCTCTCTAGGAGGACCAGACAGACCTCTCGGTCTATCGTTTAGCTTCAGTCCTGCTCGATCTAGCTTTCCCAAGGCTCGATCTAGCTCTATTCGCCCCGCTAGAGGGCTCTCTAAGACCCCTCGGTCTTAGTGTTAGCTCCGGTACAGCTCGGTCGTGCTTGCTGAAGGCCCGATCAAGCTTTAGTTGGCTTCTCGTACTTTCTCTTGGCCTCTCTAGGAGGACCAGACAGACCTCTCGGTCTATCCTTTAGCTTCAGTCCTGCTCGATCTAGCTTTCCCAAGGCTCGATCTAGCTCTATTCGCCCCGCTAGAGGGCTCTCTAAGACCCCTCGGTCTTAGTGTTATCTCCTGTAATGCCTAACCAAGCTTACTACAGGCCTTGGTCAGGTCTTTATCGGTCACCGATTAGTAACAGACCGATCATAGGGCCTTCCACCCTATCTGGGTTGAGGTCTTTAGTCCAGCCATATTTTGACAAGACACCTCCCCCTAATAATGCCCCACACATAGAATTACTGTTTATGCAGCTTTTCACTTGTGAAATTTTTAATTTTCGCAATTATTATAGAATAAGTGTTTGCGCAGCTTTTCATAGGTCGAGCTCTAGCTAGCTAGCTCAAGCTAGCTAGCTAGCTCAAGCTCAAGCTATCTAGCTCAAGCTCAAGCCAGCTAGCTCAAGCTCAAGCTAGCTAGCTAGCTCAAGCTCAAGCTAGCTAGCTAGCTCAAGCTCAAGCTAGCTAGCTCAAGCTCAAGCTAGCTAGCTCAAGCTCAAGCTAGCTAGCTAGCTCAAGCTCAAGCTCAAGCTAGCTAGCTCAAGCTCAAGCTCAAGCTAGCTAGCTAGCTCAAGCTCAAGCTAGCTAGCTAGCTCAAGCTCAAGCTAGCTAGCTAGCTCAAGCTCAAGCTAGCTAGCTCAAGCTCAAGCTCAAGCTCAAGCTAGCTAGCTAGCTCAAGCTAGCTAGCTAGCTCAAGCTCAAGCTAGCTAGCTAGCTCAAGTTCAAGCTAGCTAGCTAGCTCAAGCTCAAGCTAGCTAGCTAGCTCAAGCTCAAGCTAGCTAGCTCAAGCTCAAGCTAGCTAGCTCAAGCTCAAGCTAGCTAGCTAGCTCAAGCTCAAGCTCAAGCTAGCTAGCTCAAGCTCAAGCTCAAGCTAGCTAGCTAGCTCAAGCTCAAGCTAGCTAGCTAGCTCAAGCTCAAGCTCAAGCTAGCTAGCTAGCTCAAGTTCAAGCTAGCTAGCTAGCTCAAGCTCAAGCTAGCTAGCTCAAGCTCAAGCTAGCTAGCTCAAGCTCAAGCCAGCTAGCTCAAGCTCAAGCTCAAGCTAGCTAGCTAGCTCAAGCACAAGCTAGCTAGCTAGCTCAATCTCAAGCTAGCTAGCTCAAGCTCAAGCTAGCTAGCTCAAGCTCAAGCTAGCTAGCTAGCTCAAGCTCAAGCTCAAGCTAGCTAGCTCAAGCTCAAGCTCAAGCTAGCTAGCTAGCTCAAGCTCAAGCTAGCTAGCTAGCTCAAGCTCAAGCTCAAGCTAGCTAGCTCAAGCTCAAGCTCAAGCTAGCTAGCTAGCTCAAGCTCAAGCTGGCTAGCTAGCTCAAGCTCAAGCTAGCTAGCTAGCTCAAGCTCAAGCTAGCTAGCTCAAGCTCAAGCTCAAGCTCAAGCTAGCTAGCTAGCTCAAGCTAGCTAGCTAGCTCAAGCTCAAGCTAGCTAGCTAGCTCAAGTTCAAGCTAGCTAGCTAGCTCAAGCTCAAGCTAGCTAGCTAGCTCAAGCTCAAGCTAGCTAGCTCAAGCTCAAGCTAGCTAGCTCAAGCTCAAGCTAGCTAGCTAGCTCAAGCTCAAGCTCAAGCTAGCTAGCTCAAGCTCAAGCTCAAGCTAGCTAGCTAGCTCAAGCTCAAGCTAGCTAGCTAGCTCAAGCTCAAGCTAGCTAGCTAGCTCAAGTTCAAGCTAGCTAGCTAGCTCAAGCTCAAGCTAGCTAGCTCAAGCTCAAGCTAGCTAGCTCAAACTCAAGCTAGCTAGCTAGCTCAAGTTCAAGCTAGCTAGCTAGCTCAAGCTCAAGCTAGCTAGCTAGCTCAAGCTCAAGCTAGCTAGCTCAAGCTCAAGCTAGCTAGCTCAAGCTCCAGCTAGCTAGCTAGCTCAAGCTCAAGCTCAAGCTAGCTAGCTCAAGCTCAAGCTCAAGCTAGCTAGCTAGCTCAAGCTCAAGCTAGCTAGCTAGCTCAAGCTCAAGCTAGCTAGCTAGCTCAAGTTCAAGCTAGCTAGCTAGCTCAAGCTCAAGCTAGCTAGCTCAAGCTCAAGCTAGCTAGCTCAAGCTCAAGCCAGCTAGCTCAAGCTCAAGCTCAAGCTAGCTAGCTAGCTCAAGCACAAGCTTGCTAGCTAGCTCAAGCTCAAGCTAGCTAGCTCAAGCTCAAGCTAGCTAGCTCAAGCTCAAGCTAGCTAGCTCAAGCTCAAGCTCAAGCTAGCTAGCTAGCTCAAGCACAAGCTTGCTAGCTAGCTCAAGCTCAAGCTAGCTAGCTCAAGCTCAAGCTAGCTAGCTCAAGCTCAAGCTAGCTAGCTAGCTCAAGCTCAAGCTCAAGCTAGCTAGCTCAAGCTCAAGCTCAAGCTAGCTAGCTGGCTCAAGCTCAAGCTAGCTAGCTAGCTCAAGCTCAAGCTAGCTAGCTAGCTCAAGCTCAAGCTAGCTAGCTCAAGCTCAAGCTCAAGCTAGCTAGCTAGCTCAAGCTAGCTAGCTAGCTCAAGCTCAAGCTAGCTAGCTAGCTCAAGTTCAAGCTAGCTAGCTAGCTCAAGCTCAAGCTAGCTAGCTAGCTCAAGCTCAAGCTAGCTAGCTCAAGCTCAAGCTAGCTAGCTCAAGCTCAAGCTAGCTAGCTAGCTCAAGCTCAAGCTCAAGCTAGCTAGCTCAAGCTCAAGCTCAAGCTAGCTAGCTAGCTCAAGCTCAAGCTAGCTAGCTAGCTCAAGCTCAAGCTAGCTAGCTAGCTCAAGTTCAAGCTAGCTAGCTAGCTCAAGCTCAAGCTAGCTAGCTCAAGCTCAAGCTAGCTAGCTCAAGCTCAAGCCAGCTAGCTCAAGCTCAAGCTCAAGCTAGCTAGCTAGCTCAAGCACAAGCTAGCTAGCTAGCTCAAGCTCAAGCTAGCTAGCTCAAGCTCAAGCTAGCTAGCTCAAGCTCAAGCTAGCTAGCTAGCTCAAGCTCAAGCTCAAGCTAGCTAGCTCAAGCTCAAGCTCAAGCTAGCTAGCTAGCTCAAGCTCAAGCTAGCTAGCTAGCTCAAGCTCAAGCTAGCTAGCTCAAGCTCAAGCTCAAGCTAGCTAGCTAGCTCAAGCTCAAGCTAGCTAGCTAGCTCAAGCTCAAGCTAGCTAGCTAGCTCAAGCTCAAGCTAGCTAGCTCAAGCTCAAGCTCAAGCTCAAGCTAGCTAGCTAGCTCAAGCTAGCTAGCTAGCTCAAGCTCAAGCTAGCTAGCTAGCTCAAGTTCAAGCTAGCTAGCTAGCTCAAGCTCAAGCTAGCTAGCTAGCTCAAGCTCAAGCTAGCTAGCTCAAGCTCAAGCTAGCTAGCTCAAGCTCAAGCTAGCTAGCTAGCTCAAGCTCAAGCTCAAGCTAGCTAGCTCAAGCTCAAGCTCAAGCTAGCTAGCTAGCTCAAGCTCAAGCTAGCTAGCTAGCTCAAGCTCAAGCTAGCTAGCTAGCTCAAGTTCAAGCTAGCTAGCTAGCTCAAGCTCAAGCTAGCTAGCTCAAGCTCAAGCTAGCTAGCTCAAACTCAAGCTAGCTAGCTAGCTCAAGTTCAAGCTAGCTAGCTAGCTCAAGCTCAAGCTAGCTAGCTAGCTCAAGCTCAAGCTAGCTAGCTCAAGCTCAAGCTAGCTAGCTCAAGCTCAAGCTAGCTAGCTAGCTCAAGCTCAAGCTCAAGCTAGCTAGCTCAAGCTCAAGCTCAAGCTAGCTAGCTAGCTCAAGCTCAAGCTAGCTAGCTAGCTCAAGCTCAAGCTAGCTAGCTAGCTCAAGTTCAAGCTAGCTAGCTAGCTCAAGCTCAAGCTAGCTAGCTCAAGCTCAAGCTAGCTAGCTCAAGCTCAAGCCAGCTAGCTCAAGCTCAAGCTCAAGCTAGCTAGCTAGCTCAAGCACAAGCTTGCTAGCTAGCTCAAGCTCAAGCTAGCTAGCTCAAGCTCAAGCTAGCTAGCTCAAGCTCAAGCTAGCTAGCTCAAGCTCAAGCTCAAGCTAGCTAGCTAGCTCAAGCACAAGCTTGCTAGCTAGCTCAAGCTCAAGCTAGCTAGCTCAAGCTCAAGCTAGCTAGCTCAAGCTCAAGCTAGCTAGCTAGCTCAAGCTCAAGCTCAAGCTAGCTAGCTCAAGCTCAAGCTCAAGCTAGCTAGCTAGCTCAAGCTCAAGCTAGCTAGCTAGCTCAAGCTCAAGCTAGCTAGCTAGCTCAAGCTCAAGCTAGCTAGCTCAAGCTCAAGCTCAAGCTAGCTAGCTAGCTCAAGCTAGCTAGCTAGCTCAAGCTCAAGCTAGCTAGCTAGCTCAAGTTCAAGCTAGCTAGCTAGCTCAAGCTCAAGCTAGCTAGCTAGCTCAAGCTCAAGCTATCTAGCTCAAGCTCAAGCTAGCTAGCTCAAGCTCAAGCTAGCTAGCTAGCTCAAGCTCAAGCTCAAGCTAGCTAGCTCAAGCTCAAGCTCAAGCTAGCTAGCTAGCTCAAGCTCAAGCTAGCTAGCTAGCTCAAGCTCAAGCTAGCTAGCTAGCTCAAGTTCAAGCTAGCTAGCTAGCTCAAGCTCAAGCTAGCTAGCTCAAGCTCAAGCTAGCTAGCTCAAGCTCAAGCCAGCTAGCTCAAGCTCAAGCTCAAGCTAGCTAGCTAGCTCAAGCTCAAGCTCAAGCTCAAGCTAGCTAGCTAGCTCAAGTTCAAGCTAGCTAGCTAGCTCAAGCTCAAGCTAGCTAGCTCAAGCTCAAGCTAGCTAGCTCAAGCTCAAGCCAGCTAGCTCAAGCTCAAGCTCAAGCTAGCTAGCTAGCTCAAGCTCAAGCTAGCTAGCTCAAGCTCAAGCTAGCTAGCTAGCTAGCTCAAGCTCAAGCTCAAGCTAGCTAGCTCAAGCTCAAGCTCAAGCTAGCTAGCTCAAGCTCAAGCTCAAGCTAGCTAGCTCAAGCTCAAGCTCAAGCTAGCTAGCTCAAGCCCAAGCTCAAGCTAGCTAGCTAGCTCAAGCTCAAGCTAGCTAGCTCAAGCTCAAGCTCAAGCTCAACTAGCTAGCTAGCTAGCTCAAGCTCAAGCTCAAGCTAGCTAGCTAGCTCAAGCTCAAGCTAGCTAGCTCAAGCTCAAGCTAGCTAGCTAGCTCAAGTTCAAGCTAGCTAGCTAGCTCAAGCTCAAGCTAGCTAGCTAGCTCAAGCTCAAGCTAGCTAGCTCAAGCTCAAGCTAGCTAGCTCAAGCTCAAGCTAGCTAGCTAGCTCAAGCTCAAGCTCAAGCTAGCTAGCTCAAGCTCAAGCTCAAGCTAGCTAGCTAGCTCAAGCTCAAGCTAGCTAGCTAGCTCAAGCTCAAGCTAGCTAGCTAGCTCAAGTTCAAGCTAGCTAGCTAGCTCAAGCTCAAGCTAGCTAGCTCAAGCTCAAGCTAGCTAGCTCAAACTCAAGCTAGCTAGCTAGCTCAAGTTCAAGCTAGCTAGCTAGCTCAAGCTCAAGCTAGCTAGCTAGCTCAAGCTCAAGCTAGCTAGCTCAAGCTCAAGCTAGCTAGCTCAAGCTCAAGCTAGCTAGCTAGCTCAAGCTCAAGCTCAAGCTAGCTAGCTCAAGCTCAAGCTCAAGCTAGCTAGCTAGCTCAAGCTCAAGCTAGCTAGCTAGCTCAAGCTCAAGCTAGCTAGCTAGCTCAAGTTCAAGCTAGCTAGCTAGGTCAAGCTCAAGCTAGCTAGCTCAAGCTCAAGCTAGCTAGCTCAAGCTCAAGCCAGCTAGCTCAAGCTCAAGCTCAAGCTAGCTAGCTAGCTCAAGCACAAGCTTGCTAGCTAGCTCAAGCTCAAG
Source organism: Convolutriloba macropyga (assembly GCF_964194025.1). Lineage (NCBI taxonomy): Eukaryota > Metazoa > Xenacoelomorpha > Acoela > Convolutidae > Convolutriloba > Convolutriloba macropyga. The sequence goes on from NW_027453049.1 coordinate 10,446, forward strand.
CTAGCTAGCTCAAGCTCAAGCTAGCTAGCTCAAGCTCAAGCTAGCTAGCTCAAGCTCAAGCTCAAGCTAGCTAGCTAGCTCAAGCACAAGCTTGCTAGCTAGCTCAAGCTCAAGCTAGCTAGCTCAAGCTCAAGCTAGCTAGCTCAAGCTCAAGCTAGCTAGCTAGCTCAAGCTCAAGCTCAAGCTAGCTAGCTCAAGCTCAAGCTCAAGCTAGCTAGCTAGCTCAAGCTCAAGCTAGCTAGCTAGCTCAAGCTCAAGCTAGCTAGCTAGCTCAAGCTCAAGCTAGCTAGCTCAAGCTCAAGCTCAAGCTAGCTAGCTAGCTCAAGCTAGCTAGCTAGCTCAAGCTCAAGCTAGCTAGCTAGCTCAAGTTCAAGCTAGCTAGCTAGCTCAAGCTCAAGCTAGCTAGCTAGCTCAAGCTCAAGCTAGCTAGCTCAAGCTCAAGCTAGCTAGCTCAAGCTCAAGCTAGCTAGCTAGCTCAAGCTCAAGCTCAAGCTAGCTAGCTCAAGCTCAAGCTCAAGCTAGCTAGCTAGCTCAAGCTCAAGCTAGCTAGCTAGCTCAAGCTCAAGCTAGCTAGCTAGCTCAAGTTCAAGCTAGCTAGCTAGCTCAAGCTCAAGCTAGCTAGCTCAAGCTCAAGCTAGCTAGCTCAAGCTCAAGCCAGCTAGCTCAAGCTCAAGCTCAAGCTAGCTAGCTAGCTCAAGCTCAAGCTCAAGCTAGCTAGCTAGCTCAAGTTCAAGCTAGCTAGCTAGCTCAAGCTCAAGCTAGCTAGCTCAAGCTCAAGCTAGCTAGCTCAAGCTCAAGCCAGCTAGCTCAAGCTCAATCTCAAGCTAGCTAGCTAGCTCAAGCTCAAGCTAGCTAGCTCAAGCTCAAGCTAGCTAGCTAGCTAGCTCAAGCTCAAGCTCAAGCTAGCTAGCTCAAGCTCAAGCTCAAGCTAGCTAGCTCAAGCTCAAGCTCAAGCTAGCTAGCTCAAGCTCAAGCTCAAGCTAGCTAGCTCAAGCTCAAGCTCAAGCTAGCTAGCTAGCTCAAGCTCAAGCTAGCTAGCTCAAGCTCAAGCTCAAGCTCAAGCTAGCTAGCTAGCTAGCTCAAGCTCAAGCTCAAGCTAGCTAGCTAGCTCAAGCTCAAGCTAGCTAGCTCAAGCTCAAGCCAGCTAGCTCAAGCTCAAGCTCAAGCTAGCTAGCTAGCTCAAGCTCAAGCTAGCTAGCTCAAGCTCAAGCCAGCTAGCTCAAGCTCAAGCTCAAGCTCAAGCTAGCTAGCTAGCTCAAGCTCAAGCTAGATAGCTAGCTCAAGCTAGCTAGCTAGCTCAAGCTCAAGCTCAAGCTAGCTAGCTAGCTAGCTCAAGCTCAAGCTAGCTAGCTCAAGCTCAAGCCAGCTAGCTCAAGCTCAAGCTCAAGCTAGCTAGCTAGCTCAAGCTCAAGCTAGCTAGCTCAAGCTCAAGCTCAAGCGAGCTAGCTAGCTCAAGCTCAAGCTAGCTAGCTAGCTCAAGCTCAAGCTAGCTAACTCAAGCTAACTCAGCTAGCTCAAGCTAACTCAAGCTAGCTAAAGCTAACTCAAGCTAACTCAAGCTAACTCAAGCTAACTCAAGCTAGCTAAAGCTAACTCAAGCTAACTCAAGCTAACCCGAGCTAACTCAAGCTAGCTCAAGCTAACCCAAGCTAGCTAAAGCTAACTCAAGCTAACTCAAGCTAATTCAAGCTAACTCAAGCTAACTCAAGCTAACTCAAGCTAACTCAAGCTAGCTAAAGCTAACTCAAGCTAACTCAAGCTAACTCAAGCTAACCCGAGCTAACTCAAGCTAACTGAAGGTAGCTAAAGCTAGTTCAAGCTAACTCAAGCTAGCTAAAGCTAAGACAAGCTAACTCAAGCTAACTCAAGCTAACTCAAGCTAACTCAAGCTAACTCAAGCTAGTTCAAGCTAACTCAAGCTAACTCAAGCTAACTCAAGCTAGCTAAAGCTAACTCAAGCTAACTCAAGCTAACTCAAGCTAACCCGAGCTAACTCAAGCTAACTCAAGGTAGCTAAAGCTAGTTCAAGCTAACTCAAGCTAGCTAAAGCTAAGACAAGCTAACTCAAGCTAACTCAAGCTAACTCAAGCTAACTCAAGCTAACTCTAGTTCAAGCTAACTCAAGCTAGCTAAAGCTAACTCAAGCTAACTCAAGCTAACTCAAGCTAGCTCAAGCTAACTCAAGCTAGTTCAAGCTAACTCAAGCTAGCTAAAGCTAACTCAAGCTAACTCAAGCTAACTCAAGCTAACTCAAGCTAGCTAAAGCTAACTCAAGCTAACTCAAGCTAACCCGAGCTAACTCAAGCTAGCTCAAGCTAACCCAAGCTAGCTAAAGCTAACTCAAGCTAACTCAAGCTAATTCAAGCTAACTCAAGCTAACTCAAGCTAACTCAAGCTAACTCAAGCTAGCTAAAGCTAACTCAAGCTAACTCAAGCTAACTCAAGCTAACCCGAGCTAACTCAAGCTAACTCAAGGTAGCTAAAGCTAGTTCAAGCTAACTCAAGCTAGCTAAAGCTAAGACAACTAACTCAAGCTAACTCAAGCTAACTCAAGCTAACTCAAGCTAACTCAAGCTCAAGCTAACTCAAGCTAGCTAAAGCTAACTCAAGCTAACTCAAGCTAACTCAAGCTAACCCGAGCTAACTCAAGCTAACTCAAGGTAGCTAAAGCTAGTTCAAGCTAACTCAAGCTAGCTAAAGCTAAGACAAGCTAACTCAAGCTAACTCAAGCTAACTCAAGCTAACTCAAGCTAACTAAAGCTAGTTCAAGCTAACTCAAGCTAGCTAAAGCTAACTCAAGCTAACTCAAGCTAACTCAAGCTAGCTCAAGCTAACTCAAGCTAGTTCAAGCTAACTCAAGCTAGCTAAAGCTAACTCAAGCTAACTCAAGCTAACTCAAGCTAACTCAAGCTAGCTAAAGCTAACTCAAGCTAACTCAAGCTAACCCGAGCTAACTCAAGCTAGCTCAAGCTAACCCAAGCTAGCTAAAGCTAACTCAAGCTAACTCAAGCTAATTCAAGCTAACTCAAGCTAACTCAAGCTAACTCAAGCTAACTCAAGCTAGCTAAAGCTAACTCAAGCTAACTCAAGCTAACTCAAGCTAACCCGAGCTAACTCAAGCTAACTCAAGGTAGCTAAAGCTAGTTCAAGCTAACTCAAGCTAGCTAAAGCTAAGACAAGCTAACTCAAGCTAACTCAAGCTAACTCAAGCTAACTCAAGCTAACTCAAGCTAACTCAAGCTAGTTCAAGCTAACTCAAGCTAACTCAAGCTAACTCAAGCTAGCTAAAGCTAACTCAAGCTAACTCAAGCTAACTCAAGCTAACCCGAGCTAACTCAAGCTAACTCAAGGTAGCTAAAGCTAGTTCAAGCTAGCTCAAGCTAGCTAAAGCTAAGACAAAGCTAACTCAAGCTAACTCAAGCTAACTCAAGCTAACTCAAGCTAGTTTCAAGCTAACTCAAGCTAGCTAAAGCTAACTCAAGCTAACTCAAGCTAACTCAAGCTAGCTCAAGCTAACTCAAGCTAGTTCAAGCTAACTCAAGCTAGCTAAAGCTAACTCAAGCTAACTCAAGCTAACTCAAGCTAGCTCAAGCTAACTCAAGCTAACTCAAGCTAACTCAAGCTAACCCGAGCTAACTCAAGCTAACTCAAGGTAGCTAAAGCTAGTTCAAGCTAGCTCAAGCTAGCTAAAGCTAAGACAAGCTAACTCAAGCTAACTCAAGCTAACTCAAGCTAACTCAAGCTAGTTCAAGCTAACTCAAGCTAGCTAAAGCTAACTCAAGCTAACTCAAGCTAACTCAAGCTAGCTCAAGCTAACTCAAGCTAGTTCAAGCTAACTCAAGCTAGCTAAAGCTAACTCAAGCTAACTCAAGCTAACTCAAGCTAGCTCAAGCTAACTCAAGCTAGTTCAAGCTAACTCAAGCTAGCTAAAGCTAACTCAAGCTAACTCAAGCTAACTCAAGCTAACTCAAGCTAGCTAAAGCTAACTCAAGCTAACTCAAGCTAACCCGAGCTAACTCAAGCTAGCTCAAGCTAACCCAAGCTAGCTAAAGCTAACTCAAGCTAACTCAAGCTAATTCAAGCTAACTCAAGCTAACTCAAGCTAACTCAAGCTAACTCAAGCTAGCTAAAGCTAACTCAAGCTAACTCAAGCTAACTCAAGCTAACCCGAGCTAACTCAAGCTAACTCAAGGTAGCTAAAGCTAGTTCAAGCTAACTCAAGCTAGCTAAAGCTAAGACAAGCTAACTCAAGCTAACTCAAGCTAACTCAAGCTAACTCAAGCTAACTCAAGCTAGTTCAAGCTAACTCAAGCTAGCTCAAGCTAACCCAAGCTAGCTAAAGCTAACTCAAGCTAACTCAAGCTAACTCAAGCTAACCCGAGCTAACTCAAGCTAACTCAAGGTAGCTAAAGCTAGTTCAAGCTAGCTCAAGCTAGCTAAAAGCTAAGACAAGCTAACCCGAGCTAACTCAAGCTAACTCAAGGTAGCTAAAGCTAGTTCAAGCTAACTCAAGCTAGCTAAAGCTAAGACAAGCTAACTCAAGCTAACTCAAGCTAACTCAAGCTAACTCAAGCTAACTCAAGCTAACTCAAGCTAGTTCAAGCTAACTCAAGCTAACTCAAGCTAACTCAAGCTAGCTAAAGCTAACTCAAGCTAACTCAAGCTAACTCAAGCTAACCCGAGCTAACTCAAGCTAACTCAAGGTAGCTAAAGCTAGTTCAAGCTAACTCAAGCTAGCTAAAGCTAAGACAAGCTAACTCAAGCTAACTCAAGCTAACTCAAGCTAACTCAAGCTAACTAAAGCTAGTTCAAGCCTAACTCAAGCTAGCTAAAGCTAACTCAAGCTAACTCAAGCTAACTCAAGCTAGCTCAAGCTAACTCAAGCTAGTTCAAGCTAACTCAAGCTAGCTAAAGCTAACTCAAGCTAACTCAAGCTAACTCAAGCTAACTCAAGCTAGCTAAAGCTAACTCAAGCTAACTCAAGCTAACCCGAGCTAACTCAAGCTAGCTCAAGCTAACCCAAGCTAGCTAAAGCTAACTCAAGCTAACTCAAGCTAATTCAAGCTAACTCAAGCTAACTCAAGCTAACTCAAGCTAACTCAAGCTAGCTAAAGCTAACTCAAGCTAACTCAAGCTAACTCAAGCTAACCCGAGCTAACTCAAGCTAACTCAAGGTAGCTAAAGCTAGTTCAAGCTAACTCAAGCTAGCTAAAGCTAAGACAAGCTAACTCAAGCTAACTCAAGCTAACTCAAGCTAACTCAAGCTAACTCAAGCTAGTTCAAGCTAACTTAATGAAGTTAACCCAAGCTAACTTGGGTTAATGAAGTCAAACTCAAGCTAACCCGAGCTAACTCAAGCTAACTCAAGCTAATTCAAGCTAACTCAAGCTAACTCAAGCTAATTCAAGCTAACTCAAGCTAATTCAAGCTAACTCAAGCTAGCTCAAGCTAACTCAAGTAACCCAAGCTAACTTAAGCTAGCTTAAGCTAATTAAAGCTAATTAAAGCTAACTCAAGCTAACCCAAGCTAACTTAAGCTAGCTCTAGCTGGCTGCCACTGTTAGGCCATTTGGGAGCGCTTTTCTCGCACTCTGATTGGCTGCCACTGTAGGCCATTTGGGAGCGCTTTTCTCGCACTCTGATGGCTGCCACTGTTAGGCCATTTGGAGCGCTTTTCTCGCACTCTGATTGGCTGCCACTGTTAGGCCATTTGGGAGCGCTTTTCTCGCACTCTGATTGGCTGCCACTGTTAGGCCATTTGGGAGCGCTTTCTCGCACTCTGATTGGCTGCCACTGTTAGGCCATTTGGGAGCGCTTTTCTCGCACTCTGATTGGCTGCCACTGTTAGGCCATTTGGGAGCGCTTTTCTCGCACTCTGATTGGCTGCACTGTTAGGCCATTTGGAGCGCTTTCTCGCACTCTGATTGGCTGCCACTGTTAGGCCATTTGGGAGCGCTTTTCTCGCACTCTGATGGCTGCCACTGTTAGGCCATTTGGGAGGCTTTCTCGCATCCTGATTGGCTGCCACTGTTAGGCCATTTGGGAGCGCTTTTCTCGCACTCTGATTGGCTGCCACTGTTAGGCCATTTGGGAGCGCTTTTCTCGCACTCTGATTGGCTGCCACTGTTAGGCCATTTGGGAGCGCTTTTCTCGCACTCTGATTGGCTGCCACTGTTAGGCCATTTGGGAGCGCTTTCTCGCACTCTGATTGGCTGCCACTGTTAGGCATTTGGAGCGCTTTCTCGCACTCTGATTGGCTGCCACTGTTAGGCCATTTGGAGCGCTTTTCTCGCACTCTGATTGGCTGCCACTGTTAGGCCATTTGGGAGCGCTTTTCTCGCACTCTGATTGGCTGCCACTGTTAGGCCATTTGGGAGCGCTTTTCTCGCACTCTGATTGGCTGCCACTGTTAGGCCATTTGGGAGCGCTTTTCTCGCACTCTGATTGGCTGCCACTGTTAGGCCATTTGGGAGCGCTTTCTCGCACTCTGATTGGCTGCCACTGTTAGGCCATTTGGGAGCGCTTTTCTCGCACTCTGATTGCTGCCACTGTAGGCCATTTGGGAGCGCTTTCTCGCACTCTGATTGGCTGCCACTGTTAGGCCATTTGGGGCGCTTTTCTCGCACTCTGATTGGCTGCCACTGTTAGGCCATTTGGGAGCGCTTTTCTCGCACTCTGATTGGCTGCCAGTGTTAGGCCATTTGGGAGAGCTTTTCTCGCACTCTGATTGGCTGCCAGTGTTAGGCCATTTGGGAGCGCTTTCTCGCACTCTGATTGGCTGCCAGTGTTAGGCCATTTGGGAGCGCTTTTCTCGCTTTTCTCTTCAGCTTACTTCAGCTAATTTAGAACACAACCGAAACATTTGTAGCAAGACACCGCACAACCTTGGCTGCTTGGTTGCCTGAGCACAAGTTCAAGTTCCTTTCCCAGTGCCGTAACACGACACTGGAATTTTCACCAAATGTCAACCACCGTTTGCCGTACACTCGAATTATGTTACGGTGCTTATTGGCTAGAGAAGAACTCAAAAGTATGAGTTGATTGCAAGGCAGTAGACATGGTTTCGCACAGCATAGATCAACATAGAATAAACTCTCTGCAGAATTTTGATCTTCCTTCTTCCTAACTCAAATGAGTAGCGAGGTCCATATCATGCACCACCGAGAGACTATCTTCTAGTCTATCTATACCACCAGCCCGAAGGCTAGCAATATTTATATCATGCACCACCGAGAGACTATCTTCTAGTCTATCTATATCACCAGCCCGAAGGCTAGCAATATTTACATCATGCACCACCGAGAGACTATCTTCTAGTCTATCTATATCACCAGCCCGAAGGCTAGCAATATTTATATCATGCACCACCGAGAGACTATCTTCTAGTCTATCTATATCACCAGCCCGAAGGCTAGCAATATTATATCATGCACCACCGAGAGACTATCTTCTAGTCTATCTATATCACCAACCCGAAGGCTAGCAATATTTATATCATGCACCACCGAGAGACTATCTTCTAGTCTATCTATATCACCAGCCCGAAGGCTAGCATATTTATATCATGCACCACCGAGAGACTATCTTCTAGTCTATCTATATCACCAACCCGAAGGCTAGCAATATTTATATCATGCACCACCGAGAAGACTATCTTCTAGTCTATCTATATCACCAACCCGAAGGCTAGCAATATCTATATCATGCACCACCGAGAGACTATCTTCTAGTCTATCTATATCACCAGCCCGAAGGCTAGCAATATTTATATCATGCACCACCGAGAGACTATCTTCTAGTCTATCTATATCACCAACCCGAAGGCTAGCAATATTTATATCATGCACCACCGAGAGACTATCTTCTAGTCTATCTATATCACCAGCCCGAAGGCTAGCAATATTTACATCATGCACCACCGAGAGACTATCTTCTAGTCTATCTATATCACCAGCCCGAAGGCTAGCAATATTTATATCATGCACCACCGAGAGACTATCTTCTAGTCTATCTATATCACCAGCCCGAAGGCTAGCAATATTTATATCATGCACCACCGAGAGACTATCTTCTAGTCTATCTATATCACCAACCCGAAGGCTAGCAATATTTATATCATGCACCACCGAGAGACTATCTTCTAGTCTATCTATATCACCAACCCGAAGGCTAGCAATATTTATATCATGCACCACCGAGAGACTATCTTCTAGTCTATCTATATCACCAACCCGAAGGCTAGCAATATCTATATCATGCACCACCGAGAGACTATCTTCTAGTCTATCTATATCACCAGCCCGAAGGCTAGCAATATTTATATCATGCACCACCGAGAGACTATCTTCTAGTCTATCTATATCACCAACCCGAAGGCTAGCAATATTTATATCATGCACCACCGAGAGACTATCTTCTAGTCTATCTATATCACCAGCCCGAAGGCTAGCAATATTTACATCATGCACCACCGAGAGACTATCTTCTAGTCTATCTATATCACCAGCCCGAAGGCTAGCAATATTTATATCATGCACCACCGAGAGACTATCTTCTAGTCTATCTATATCACCAGCCCGAAGGCTAGCAATATTTATATCATGCACCACCGAGAGACTATCTTCTAGTCTATCTATATCACCAACCCGAAGGCTAGCAATATTTATATCATGCACCACCGAGAGACTATCTTCTAGTCTATCTATATCACCAGCCGAAGGCTAGCAATATTTATATCATGCACCACCGAGAGACTATCTTCCTAGTCTATCTATATCACCA
>NW_027453050.1:0-18574 GCF_964194025.1 Convolutriloba macropyga
TTCCGTTTGTGCCCACCAGTAATGTGTATATGGGTACCTCCGCAACATAGAGCCGCAATACGGTACCCATATACACATTACTCTAATTCACTTTATATATCCACTACTCTATATTCACTTCTTTTATATTTTAAATCTATCATTTCTTCTCTCACTTAGTGCAAGCCACTAGTACAGAGTTAAGCTGGTAATTAACAATTATCAGACGGATAGCTCGGGTTCTATCCCCACTGACTCCAGTGGACGTCCCCGGATACTAGTATAAAACTAGTGAGACCGTGTAAAAAGCACGTAAAACCAACTTGCGAAAAACTTGAACAAAAAAACCAGCTTAACTCTTTTATAATTTTTCTTAAATTTTGCTATCATTTTTTAAAAATTAATTATCTGCGAAGCAGCTTCACTGGTAAAACCTAAATTCGCCATTACTATCTCTAATACCTTTATCATCAAATGGATCAATAGCTATTTTATATTGTTCTTTAGTTTCTAAATGATGTTTATTACTATCAATAGTATAATTAGTTACATATTTAGTTTCACCTTCATATATAGCATTAGTATAATCTTCCAAAATAAAAATAAAACAAAAAAAAATCAAAGCAAAATTTACATTTCACTCTTTAAGAGCGATTCATTTTTTTCTGGGTGATTCCTGAGTAGGGAGATCGCTCTTTTTCACTCTTTAAGAGCGAATCCCTCTTTTTGATATTTTTTTAAATCTTTATACTTTTTATTTCAAATTACCTATACTTTTCAATAAATTTATATTTTCTTTTATTTTTTCTATATTTATTCCATTAATAATAAGAAATGATACAAAATTATAGTATTTACATGAACAATTTTCCCCAGTTTGGGTAATATCAGTTCTGTGAAACAGTTCCACTGATCTGGGAAACAGCTCCGCCGATCTTTCTGTTAAATTTCTACTAAACCCTCTAGGTTATTCTACATCTGGATGATGTTTCTTTACATGAGCCCGTATCCCATCATATCTCACAACAAAAGTACAATATGGACAATTAACTTTAGCAGAAGTACAACTTCTACATGTATACTTACCCTCATCAAAATTATTTAGTGGTTTTATATAATTACACCTATTACAGCATCTAGTTAATACTTCTGAGCTGGGGTTAAGGTTAGTGTTAGGGATAAGGTTAGGGTTAGGGATAAGGTTAGGGTAAGGGATAAGATTAGGGTTAGGGTTGGGGTTAGGATCTGAGTTAGAGTTATAGTCATAGATAGAACCAGAACCAGAACTAGAGCTAGAGCTAGAACTAGAGTTAGAATTAGGGTTAGAACTAGAACTAGGGTTAGAACTAGAATTAGAATTAGAATTAGAAATAGAATTAGAACTAGAATTAGAATTAGAACTAGGGTTAGAACTAGAACAAGAATTAGAATTAGAACTATAATTAGAATTAGAACTAGAACTAGATTCATTTTTTAAAGAACAACCCCATGGGGAAAAATCATTAGCACAATTACCACTTAATTTTATATTACCACACATACATTTATCAGTTTTATCTTTATGAAATGATTCATAATGATATTTTAAAACAGCAATGTTTCCACATTTATAGTTACACCCTAAACATTTTAAAAGCATTTATAATAGGGTAAACTTTAATATTTACCTAATCATTGATAATATTTAGCCATGATTTCAATTAAATTTTTAGTATTATCTTTAGATGTGATACACTCTGCTAAATATATATTTCCTAAAGTATTGAGTGTATTAGTTTTACATCTCTTATCTAAGATCAAATCAAGGTCTAATTCTTTTTTAACTTTAAGTAAATTTATAATCTCTTGTCTAAATTCTTCATTATTTATATATAGTTTAATTAAAAACCTTCCTCCTTTTCTATTGAAAATTCCCATCTCTTCATTGACGAAGTCAGAGTTACACTGATCAGTATACGAACTTTGTTCATGGTTTACCAAACTGCTTCGTGTTTCACCTTCCAACTGTTCTACATATCCAACATTAACTAATGTATTTACTCTACTCAACATTGTGCTTGCTCCCATTGCTACAGTTCCAGCATTTCTTGATATTGAGTCAGGATAAAAATAATTAAATATAATTAAACCTGCGCCTATGATTCCACCAATATTTGATAAAATTTTCATACCCTTTCCCAAAATCATTTCTTTAGTTAGAACATCATTCTGAATTTTAATATTATTTAAAGTAAGAATTTTATTAAAATAAAACTGATAATTATCATGATTAATAACATTTCTATCTGTTGCATTAATCTTTAGTGGTTTCATATATGCTATAAGTTTATTTATATCTTCTCTTTCTAAATCATCTTTTAAACTAAGAGCTTTTAAATCAAGGAAACCAACTCTTGAATCATATATCATTGTTCTATTACTACTAATAAAAATTAAAGTATTTTCCTTTTTATTATATTTAAATATACCATAACGAAGTTCATCTGACATTCCATCTGTACAATTATAATAGTTACTATTTAATTCACTAATTATTTTATTGAAGTCATGTTCACATTTATATATCTCATTAAAGTTTTTAAATAGGTCAGGTCCATTATAAGTTGTTAAATAAATAGTATCACAACTCATTCTTGCTGTATTAATTATTTGAGCTGATTTATGACACATTACAATCATTTGAATATTATAATGTCTACCTTCAGTAAAATAATAACCTATATCCTTATTTAACCTATCACCCATATCATCAAGTACTATTACACAATTTTGAAATTTATACATATTATTTTTTGTGATCATATTTATATCACATTTATTAAACCCAGTATAAAATTTATTAGACTCAGGATCTATCCAGTCTCTATCATCTTTACAAACTATAACTATATTTTTAGCTTGGTCTTGGTTTTGGTCTTGGTTTTTGTTTTGGTCTTGGTTTTGGTTTTTGTCTTGGTTTTGGTCTTGGTTTTGGTCTTGGTTTTGGTTTTGGTTTTGGTCTAAGTATAACTTTAAGTATTGTCTAATAAAATATGTTTTACCCGTTCCAGTTCCACCATAAACAAAAGTATGTAATGGTGACTTTTCATATTCAAATCTAACTAGACTCCTATTCATAAATCCACCAAAGCTTTCTTCTAGTTTTGTATATTTACTTGGTCTTGAATCATATATTATATAACAAATTCCAATTATAATAATAAAAATAAAAACTGCATTACCTGTTTCCATTTTTATACAATAAATATAGATTTGATTTAGATTTAGACTTAGACTTAGACTTATTTAATAAATTTATTATATAAAAATGCTCATCCTAACTTTTGAGGAATTCAATAAAAATTTTAATATTGATAATAATGCTATGAGTGATATCAGAATAAAAGATATAGGTAAAGATATAAATCTAACACGAATTGAGATTGTAATGTGAGATAAAACTCCAGATAATATTAATGAACCTAACTTTAATATTATTGTAAATCTACATCCAACTGATGGTACACATTGGGTTTTAGTTATACGAAGAGAAGTTCAGCGAAGCGGTTACACCGATGGTCCAACATATTACTTTGATAGTTTTGGTGTAGAAACTCCACCTTTACTTTTAGAAGAATATGTTGATCTAGGTTCTAATGAGAGAATACAACAAAATGATGAATCTTATTGTGGGGCTTATTGTTTATATATGATCTATCTTATTGATAGAGGAATTAGAGTTAAAAGTGATTTGAATATTCTAGTTAATCAATGTAAATATCCAGGAATGTATAATGAGTGTTTTTGTTTGAATTGTAGTAGAGGTGATGTTAACGATTATGTTAATGTTAATGATAATGATAATGATAATGTTAATGATAATGGTAATGATAATGATAATGATAATGATCATGATAGTGATATTGTCATTGATAAAGATCTACGAAGTAGCTTTGCTAATAATGATAATGATAATGATAATGATAATGTTAATGATAACGTTAATGATAATGATAATGATAATGATCATGATAGTGATATTGTCATTGATAAAGATCTACGAAGTAGCTTTGCTAATAATGATAATGATAATGATAATGATAATGATAATGATAATGATAATGATAATGATAATGATAATGATAATGATAATGATAATGATAATGATAATGATAATGCTAATGGTAGTGATAATGACATTGATATTGATAATGGTCTACGAAGTAGCCTTGCTAATAATGATAGTGATAATGATAATGATAATGTTAATGATAATGTTAATGATAATGATAATGATAATGATCATGATAGTGATATTGTCATTGATAAAGATCTACGAAGTAGCTTTGCTAATAATGATAATGATAATGATAATGATAATGATAATGATAATGATAATGATAATGATAATGATAATGATAATGATAATGATAATGATAATGATAATGATAATGATAATGATAATGATAATGATAATGATAATGATAATGATAATGATAATGATAATGATAATGATAATGATAAGGATAATGTTAATGATAATGATAATGATAATGATAGTGATAGAGATAATTTTATATATCTATTTGATGAAAAATATCAAAAGAGTAAATCTAATAGGAATAGCAATAGTAATAGCATTAGTAATGGTGAAACATGGACGAGTCCTATAGTCCTACTAATATTATATCTGTAAACATAAACGATGATCTATATTCATGGTCAAATGATGAGGATATAATTACTGAAGCCGCATTCCCAGATAACATTAGATGTATAATATCTGGTCCTAGTGAATGTGGTAAGATATTCTTATTGAAAAAACTAATTCTAGCTAGTATATACTTTGATAAGCTATACATCATTGGACCTACTGGTGATCAGTACCATGGTATAGAAAGAATAAACCGGAAAGCAGATGTTGAATTTATTAAAGATATAAAAGATTTACCATCTCCTGATAAACTACCCAGTGACTTAAAGAAACTAATGATATTCGATGATGTTAGAGCCAAAGTACCAGTTATTAATGAATACTTTTGTAGAGGTAGACATAATAACTGTAATATGATATATCTTAATCAAAACCTGTTCTCTCTGGATAGGCAGAGTGTTAGAGAGAACTGTAATCTATTTATTTTATTTGAACAGAGAGGTAAAGTCCTCATATCTATAAATCAAGATTTCTTTAATAATGTTGAACTTAGTTATAATGATTTTGCTAATATATGTAATAAGATATGGAAAGAGTCTTATAATTATATTGTCATTGATGTAAACTAAGAATTAGTTGGGATCGGAGAGTTTTGTAGTTTAGTTTAAGTTAAGTCAAAGATTAAGATTAAGATAAAGATAAAGATAAAGATAAAGACTAAACTAGATCAACGAAGTTGCTGTGTTAACACAGATGTAAAGTAAAACTTAAAACATCACCATTAAAGTCTATAGGTCTTCCATGCTCATCTTTAATATGAAATTCTATATATTCTATTCTATCTTTAGTTACATTTTGATACAAGATATTAGTTGGTATAATATTTATCAAGTAACCTGGTGGTTCAGTTAGATTAAAAGTATATAGTATGTCTGTATCTTTACCATTATCTTTAGCTCCAGATATCACATTACAATGAATGTTAATAGTACTAAAACCCATAATATCAATAATTTTCTGAGATTTATATCTACTTTTTTTATAAATTATTTTTCTAAATCCTAGTAATGAGGCTGGTTAGTTTTCTATATCAAAGCTGAGTGCTCCTTGTTTTACTTCCATTAAACATTTCATCGTATTCTTATCAGGTTCTATTATAACATTACCATCAGTTTCTTCTTTTATTAATTCTGCTATGTCAGTTAACTCATATGCTCCCGGTGTAATAGTTGAATATAGCAACGGGATTCCTTTATAATTATAATTAAGTATAGATGTAATGTTTGGGCTTGAGGTAGAGATAGGGTTAAGGTTAGGGTCAGAGCTAAGAGCCCGAGGAAAAGCCTCATCATCTTCTATAACAGTACTAGCATAAAAGAATTGATTATTTCTCCTATTCACATTAAACACTGAATTATAAACAGATAATCTAATTAAACCTAATTTTGTTGTATTAAGTATAGGTTCACTAAAGTTAAACTTTTCTGTTGGTTTTATCATTCTAAAGTTAAGTGTATGCTCTTCTTTGGTTTTAGTTAAAGCTTCATGTATATTTTGTAGTTCTCTTAACATTAAACTATCGGTGAAACCGCTTCGTGAATCAGTCATTTTTTATCTAATAAAAATGGATTTTAAATTGGATGCAACTTATGGTTACAACATTGATATACACAAAAGTAAGATTATAAAGTATAAACCAAATAATCTGGCAACAATGAATACGGTTAATACCAATATTAATATCATACTCAATAGAGAAGAGAATCACTTAAATTTGCGTTATTTATATCTAGAGATAGAGTTTGTTGTATCAGATGATGCTGGTGGTGTATTTGCTAATGATGCTAATATCAGATTACTTAATTATGGTATGATGGCTTTGTTTAGTTCAATTAAGCTTGAAACTAGTGGTGGTAGGACTATTGAATATATAGATCATTGTTATCCTAATCTATTAATGTATGAGTTATTAACTAGTACTGGTGATGAATATGAGAGTAGTTTTGTTAGAAATCAGGGCAATAGGGATAGTCAACTTAAAGGTGACCATATTGCTGCACAACGAGGACATATATATATGATGATTAAGATGAGTGATCTATTTGGTTTCGTAAATGATTTAGAAAAGATTATATATGGTTTAGGATTTAAACTAATATTAAAAAGAAATAATAATGATAGAGCTCTATATAGAGTTAATGCTAATCCTGGTGCAGTTGCTAATGATGGTAATATAGAAATTAGAGATATATCATGGTGTGTGCCTAGTATTGATCCTAGTAAAGATAATAGAATTATTGTGCAAAAGGGTTTCAGTAAAAAGAATAATGTAGACTTTAGTTATTATGAAAGAAAGCCACTTTATAAGAATGTACCCACTGCTTCTAACTTCTTGTTTGATCTAGGTATGGAAAGTGGTATGGAAAGACCACAATATATAATAGTTGGTTTTAATAATAATGTTAATGAACATATAATGAAAACCAACTAATAATGAAAATAATAATGTTAATGAACAAATTCATGATGCAAGTACATTTGGTGTAATGAACGTTACTGAATGTGATTGTAAGATTGGTAGTTAGTTTTATCCCGAGGATAGAATGAATATTAATTATGGAACCAATAATTATAATGAGGCTTTTAAAGAGATTGTTAACTTTAATAAAGATTATAATTGACTACCACATAATATAAAACCATATATAAACCATAGAACATTCAAAATAATTATAGAATATATGTATTCGATACTAGACATCAAATGGATCATATATGCCCCCAACCAATACAACTTAATTTTAAATTTAGTGCTGCAGTTGCAGATGTTATATGTCATGCATTAGTATTAACTAGAAAGGTTATTAGTGTGAGTAGTGATGGTAATAAGATGGTTGATATTATATCATAATTATAATTTAAGTCTTAATTATAATTATAATTTTAGATATAACTCTAGCGATAATTATAATTTTAGATATAACTATAATATAATTATAGTATAATATAGTTATTGTTTTAATTATATACTTATACTTATACATAACCATATACTTTTACTTATATTTATAGCTAGTCAGCTCTACTTGTTACTTTTGTTAATACTCAACTATTTCTTATTAGTATTAACAAAACTGTTAGCATAAATAATATCTAATTTCTTTTTATTCTCTAGAGCTAAGCCTCCAGCTTTAAGCTTAATCTTAGCCTTGGGCCTAACCTTAGGCTTAGGCTTAATAACAACAAAGGGATTATACTTTTTAACTTCCATTATTTTTTTATGTATAGAAATGAGTCTTTTAAATAAGTTCAAAACTAATTCATATTGTGTTGGAGGTAGACATTATAGTGGTACTGTTAATATAAGAGGAGCTATTACTTCAAAAGGAACTAAGATGTTAAAAGGTAATTGTGTTTTATGTAGAAGGAATAAATCAATGACAGTATCTGATGCAACAATAGAAGCAGAAGGATTTAAAGATTTCTTTAAAAGTCTTGGTAGGGCTACAGTTAACTTCGGAAAGAAAGTAGCTAATAATCCAGTAAGAGCATTAGAAATAGCAAGTGAAATAGGAAGTGCAGCTGCATCTAGAAACCCTAAAGCAGCTCTAGCGGCTACACCTGATTTAATTAAATTTGCAACTACTGGTGAAGGTATAAAGGTAGTACAAAAAGGAAGAGGGTTCTACTTAGGTACAAAGAAAAGATAATTATTTGATTATAATTATGTTTATGATTATGATTATGATTATAGCTATGATTATGATTATTTTATGATTATAACTAAGATTATAATTATATATTTATCGATCGGTGTAACCGCTTCGCGGATAAATATTAATACTAATATTATTATAACTAAAAACATTGTTATTACTAAGCACTAATGTCTTTAATCTAAAAAAACACTCAGCTTGTTTTTCTTATTCTTCTTATAATCCTCATATAACTTAACAAATTCATTATACTCATCATTATCTATTTTATTATCATTCATTGATTTAGTATATAGTTTATTTAACTTATCACTAAACTGTTTACTTAAAATATACATTTGTGAATACTTTATAAATTTATTTCGAATTTTAGTATTAATTGTTTTTGATAATGAACCACAAACAGTTGCTGTAGCAAAAGCTGTTGGTATAGAATAAGCTAATCCTATACCTGTTAATGAAACTGATGTTGTTGTTGCAGTTGTTGCTATTGATGATAATACTATTTCTGTTATCTCAGCTATGTTAATATAATTCTTATATCTATTTAACTTCTTATTATAGTTATTAGTTTTAGTTTCATAAAAATTTCTAATATCTTTTATAATGTTAATATTGTTGTTAAATTTATTTTTAGCTTGAATCTTTTCGTTTATGTATTGTTCATTAACGGTTGACAAGTTGGGATATAGTAATCTCTCGCTCGGTGCTGTTGGATTGGTCATTGCTTTGCTTATTTTCTTTAGTAAAAATTCTTTCTATTTCTTTCATTATATCTTCTTGATCAAAACTATAATGCATCTCAAGTCTGTCTTTCTCTTTATTATCAAGTAACTTACTTTGTTAAAGTATAGCAATTATATATTGTACTATAACACCTCTAAGAGATTTATTATATTCTTTCATTTCTCTCAGACCGTTAGTAAACATTTCATCCAAGTGTATGTTAGTTATATTCTGATGAAATTTATTATTATCAAATTCTTGCTTTAATTGATTATATTTAGAGATAGTATCTGCAGCAACTTTATTACAAAACTTAACAGTATTTCTGACTTTTTTTGTTGATTCAATAAACTCATTAATTAGTTCGTCATCAACTTGTGTTTCATTTATTTGTAATGTTTTAATTGTAACTTTATCAAAGTCACCCTTTCTTAGTTCAGATATGTTTTTAAAATGTCTATTTTATTAGAAGAGGATAATAAGTTATTGTCACAATACTCCTTATTAACAACATCTTTTTCATCTCTAGGAGGATGAACATTTGTAATTTTATAGGTATCCTTCATATCAATATCATCATTATCTTCTAGGAATAACCCACGAGCCTTACTTAGTGTTAAGTTGTTTGTTGATGTTGATGTTGATTTATGTTTAGCTTGATTGAATCTATTTCTTGTCATCTTTGTATTTGTTTACATATAATTAAAATAATAATTAGTCTTGTAATTAGACTTACAATTAGTCTTACAATTAGACTTAGACTTAGAATTATAATTAGACTTGGGACCGAAGGTCTATATTTAGTGATTCCAAAACCTTATTATTAGATTCAAAATCAAACTCGGATTTCAAAAGTTCCTGTTCATAATATTTGCCTTCTATTATCTCTCCATCCATATCTGCTATCTTATATGTTGGTGGTTGTGTTTTTAGAACTTCATTCACTTTAAACAATTCTCTATTTTAATTAGAAGTGTAACCTTTAGAGAAGATATTACGTTTATCTGCATTTCTAACATAATCATCAACGTTAATTTGGGCGTAGCCAGGTTTACCCTTTGGTTTAATCTTAGTTGAAGTAGATATAATATATCTGACTTTATCAGGATTGTTAGAAGCGTCAACTGGTGTCATATTAATTGTTGAGTGAATGTTATTGTTATATGTTACAACAGCATCATTTAATATATTTACCCAATTACCATCGCCATTGACGAACATTGGTTTATTTATTATGTGTAAAAATGTTCTATTAAATCTCTCTATGAATACAGCCTTTAAATCACTATAAGTAGAATATAGCTCTATCCCTGAAGCGGCCTTGCCGGTTTCATATTCTTTAAATAAAGGTTTAAATGTTTTATTGTAAAACTCACTACCTCTATCTACCCATAACTTTTCTGGTTTTCGTCCTTCTGATAGGATTGTTTTAAAACCATCAGTTATAGATAAACCAGATTTGTTCTTTATTGGAATAGCCCATGCATATTTTGTGAATATATCTATAACTGTTAATATAAACTTACAATTATTATTGTATTTACTTAGAGATGACTTATCAATTAAATCAGCTGACCATGTTTCATCTTTATATAATGGTATTATTCTTTGTCTTCTAAACTTTGTTATTCGAGGACTGAATACTTCTTTAGCTAGTTGTTGTTGTTGTTGATGTTGTTGATGTTGTTGTTGTTGTTTTTCCACATTTTTTATGGATGTAGTCATCTGCGAAGCAGGTTCCCTGATGGTTTCGAGCTTGCTCATGGACGTAGTCATGGTTCCAGCTATTTAACATAGTTAAAAACAAAATTATTTAGTTGGTCTTGATTAATAATATTCATAGATAATAGTTGCTTAGATATATCTACCATTTCATCATATAATCCATCATGACCAGCTTTTGTTTCTAGTATTAATAGTTCTAATCTTTCTACTAAGCTATTTGGATCTGCAAAGCAGGTTCCCTGATCCACGTAGTGGTGGCAACTTTGTTGATCTGGGTTGCTATTTAATCCCCTACCATATACATCATCTTTTGCCCCTATTATACGTTTTATTGCTCTATATCTAGCACTTTTCTTATCCCCCTTTCCTAAATCATATCCAATATCCTTTAAAAACCTTTTAATTTTATTTTCGTCTTCCTCAAACTTATCATCATATGTTACATTTGTTTTAGTAAGAAAATCAGTAAATCCTTCTGAAAACTCATATACATTATCCCTAACTAAAAATGCACCGTGCTCTAGAGTTATATCAACACCATTCATTTTATATCTCCTACTAGGTAAATCTACGAGTTCTAATTTTAATTGAGGATTAGTTTGAGCCCCCATGTCATGAAGAAGTTTGGCTGTTTTTGTATCAACATAAACTGGTGCTATATCTTGAGTTTGCTTTATGGTCCCCTTTAACGTTTCACCAATCTGCGAAGCAGTTTCACCCATCTTGGAAGCAGTTTCATTAAACTGGGAACCAGCTTGCTCGATCTGCGAAGCAGTTTCACCAATCATCTTAGTTTGTTTATCTAACTCTATATTTTGCCAATCTATTGCTCTTAATGTTTGTTCACTTAATGCTAGATTCCGTTCATTGTTTTCACCGATAGTTTTGGTTAGAGGATCAAATATTTCTTCTATTTCACCATAATATTCTTGTTGTTTTAAATTATCTTCTAATCTATTTCTTCTGCTTTGTTTTTCTAGATTGTTTAATTCTATAAGTTTATCAAGTTTAGTCATTTTATATGTATTGAAAAATTATAATAAAAGTAAAAAATGGATAATGAAAACAGCTTCTCTTTTAATCTAAAAAGATGTTTAGCTTGTAAAAGACGTTGTAATACTATAGATGAGTTTATTGATCATATTAAGGAACCAAATCATGATGATTTAATAATTTCAACTTATTCTAAATATGTAGATGGGGCTGGGAAGATAATAAAATTTCTAAAATATAGTAAAAATATAATAGCTGGAGCTACACTACATAAGAATACAATCATGGGAGACACTATGGAAAAATATATGGCTCAGATAATGATTTAAAATACACTAACTACCAACCCTATGGATGTAATGAATGAATTAGGTCTATAATTATTTGTTATAAAAATTAGCAAAGCTCATTATATAATACAATCGCAACTTCAATTAACTATCTATCATCAGCGTTCATTGTTTGCTTTTATCTGCGAAGCAGTTTCACTGATAGTTTTAGTTAAAGTATCAAATAACTCTTCTATTTCTCCATAATATTCTTGTTGTTTTAATTTATCTTCTAATCCATTCTTTCTGTTTTGTTTTTCTAGATTGTTTAATTTTATAAGTGTTTCTAGTTTAGTCATTTCTATAAAAAATAATCATCACAAACATCATATAATCTAATAGCGGCTTCAATAAACTTTCTATCATCATTAATTGTTAAATCTTTAATAAACTTATTCTAATTGGTTATTGCTTTACTTCAATCTGGGAACCAGCTTTGTGGATCAGTGAAATTGATTCGCTGATTGGTGAAACCACTTTGTGGATCTGAAAACCAGCTTCGCTGATCTGGGAACCAGCTTCATGGATATTATATTTCTTTGCATGTTCTAAGAACCTTTCTTTTGTATGATGAGACCTATATCTATGGAGATATATGCATAGCCTACAATAGAAATGTTTAAATCTATACTGAGAGATGTGTTTATTTACTTTACACATTCTGCATACTAAATATTGATTGGGATTATTAAAATGAACAACCATATGATTAAGTTTTTCTCTATATGTTATGATTTCATTACATATGAAACATTGGAATGGTTTACTTTGACATTTATCAGAACTCCAACACCAAGGCTTATTTTAACATTTATCACGTTTGGTACTAATCATTTTTATAGTATTGAAAAGCTATATAAATAATATTATTTCAAAATTTGGCATATAAAAATGAATCAACAAGATTATACCAGTTACATTCATTCCACGAGTGAGCGAGCTCAATCTCATGGACAATTCCAATCTGGAAGTGAGCGACCTTAATCTCATGGACAAGTCCAATTTGGAAGTGGACAAGTCCAATCTCATGGACAAGCTTAATCCCATGGACAAGCTCAATCCCATGGACAAGTCCAATCTAGTGCTTCTAGTATGGCGGTCCAAATGTTAAAAAAAATAAACCAGTAGATCTGCGAAGCGGTTTCACTGATCTACGAAGCAGTTTCATTGATAAGGAAAGACAAAAGATAGAATTAGAAAAATCTTTAGAATCAATCAGAAGGTTTAATCAAATAAATGAAGAAATAAAAGAAACATATGATAAACACGATGCAAAATTAAAACAAAGAGAAGAAGATATGCGTGTGTCATTGCGAAAGGCAGAAGCAAAATATTATCCAGATTTAGATCCACGAAGTGGTTACACCAATAAGGATTTAGGTTATGATAAGGATAAGGATAAAGATAAAGATGTAGATTCTGATAGAGATGTAGATTATGTTAAAGATAAGGAATCAGATTTAGAATCATTTGATGATATTGTCTATGGTCAAAAGCCTAAAACAAATGGGATTAGATGTGAAGAATGTGATGAAGAGATGACTCGAAAGATATATAACAGACACATTCAATCACTTAAAGATAAAAAGAATGATCGATTATATAATAGAAAAAAAATTATTGAAAGTGCTAATGAGGATGGAATAAAAGTTACTAATAAAGATATAGAACAAAAGTTAGATGAGCAGTATACACGAAGTGGTTACACCAATCCAGAAGAAGGAATAAAGTATTGTGATAGTTGTGATATGTATCTTGATAATAATACTGCTTATAATAAACATGTAACAACATTAAAACATAGGAACAATGTAAGATTGGCTACTGGGGAAATAGTAAAGAATGGGAGTAAGTTTGATTGTGTAATTTGTAAGACAAGTCTGAGCCAATATAGTGTTGACCAACATTTAAAAACAAAGATGCATCTAGATAATGTTACAGGTAAGAGTAAAGATAATATATCTAAAGATCAACCAAGCAGCTTCACTGATATAACTGAAGGATATTGCAATATATGTAATACTAGATATAACAATAAAAATGAACACAATGAATCAGAAGAACATAAAGAAAATAATAATCAGAAAAAACTTGTTGATAAGAAGTGGCGAGATAAAGTTAGTGAGTTAGGAATAGATCATAACATGAAGCATAATCAAATAATAATAACTAGTAGTAATTATGAAGATTCTAAATTCTTAAATATACTGGAGTCATTGCATAACATACATCCGCATATTAAGTTTAACACCTTTGATGTAGTTAAGTATACAAAACCTACAGATGATAAGTTAGAAGAAAATGAATTCACATTTAGGTTAATGACTAGGCAATATAATGGTGCACATGACTTGGATGGGGAACTATTGGATGACTATTGATTGGGGAACTAGAGACAAGAATGCAGGAACAGGAAATGAATCAATCTGGATGGAGTATGCAACGATTTGTTAAAAGGACAATGTATATACATAGGTTTTATCCTAGTGGTGGATGTGATACTGAGTTACCATTCACATCTAGATATATACTTAATAGACATAATACTGATAATAAGTGTTTGCTATGGTGTCTAATTGCTTATCTACATTCTGCGCCACATAATCCCATTAGAGTTAGCAATTATAATAAACCAGAATATATTAATGAGATAAAATTACCAATAGGAGTTACACCCCCATATGATTATTATCGCTTAAAGAAAATACAAGAACTAAATAAAAATAAAATATTATTTAATGTGTTCAATCTAAATAAAAATAAAACTAATAATCCTGTATTGATTAATCATAATGATCCTAAAGGATGTAATATATTATACTGGGATAATCATTACTTCCTATGTAAAGATTTATCATTCTTATTAAGAAAATCATCTAAACATATATGTTATCCATGTCTAAAATGTTGTGTATCATTTAGAACAGAAGATGCATTAGATAAACATTTAGAATTATTTAATACACAGAAACATGTAGGAAGAAAAACATTCCATAAAGATGATTACCTAAAGTTTGATAAGTTCCATTATAAAAACAGAGTACCATTTGCTATGTATAATGATTTTGAATGTATAATAAAAGATGGTAAACACATTCCTATTGCTTGTGGTTTATATATAAAAAGTGACTATCCTGATATATTAGAAGATAAGTATGAATGTAACTGTGGTGATAAAGTAGTTGATTGGTTTGTGGATAGAGTAGATCGTTATAATAAATTATTTAAAGATATATTTAGTATAAATTTTCCATTGAAAGAAGAGACTATTATTCCGTTATATAGTAGATGTTATTATTGTAATGAGAACTTGGGTGAAGACATCGTTAGAGATCATGATCATCTAAATGGTAAATTCAGAGGTTATGCTCACAACAAATGTAACCTCCAAGCTAAAAACACATTTGTACCAATGTATGCATTTAATTCTTCTAATTATGATAATCATCTATTTATAACTAAACTAGCAAAGAAAGTTAGACTAATAGTATAAATTAAAACTGATGAGAATTATATTAGTATTGATATGGGTTATGCTAAAGCATTAGATATGTTTAGGTTCTTCCATCCACTTAGCTTAGATGCTATAAGTAAAACATTGAGTAATGAAGAATGTATAACATTAAATAAATGTGGCTTAGAAAGACGTAAAGGTATATTCCCATATGAATGGCTTGATAGTAAAGATAAACTACATGAAAAAATATTACCACCTAAGGAAGCATTCTATTCTAAGTTGAACTAAAGTGGTATTACAGATAAAGAATATAAGCAAGCAATTGATTGTTGGAAAGATACTAAATGTGAGACAATAAAGGTTTATATGATGTTATATCTTAAAACAGATGTGTTGTTATCAGTTGATGTATTTGAGAATTTTAGAGCTATGTGTTTAGAATATTATGAAATAGATCCATGTTACACATATTCTACTCCTGGGTTAACCTGGTTGTGTGGGTTGAAATATACTAATGTTAGACTTAAGTATTATAAAGCAAGTACAGTTAATATTTATGATACAATACAACATGGTATTAGAGGTGGGTTAGCTTCAGTATTAGGTGATTGTCATGTAAAAAGTATGAATAAAGGTATAGATCCTGAGTATGCTGGGAAAGAGAATTATCTAAAATATTTAGACTTCAATTCATTATATGCTTCTGCTATGGTTCAAGCCTTACCTACTGGTGAGATTAAAGTATGTGATATAATATATACTAGCTCTAGCTCTACTAGGGGTTATATCTACACTATTGATATAAAGTATAATGATGACTTGAAACAGAAAACAAACAAGTATCCATTCTTTCCTGAAAAGACTAGGGCAAACATTGGACAGTTTACAGATTATCAAAATGTAAATAAAAAGAAAGGATATAAACCTAATGAAAAGTTAATGTTAAAGTTAACGGATAAGGTAGATTATGTAATTGATGGAGAGATGTTAGATTGGTATTTAGATCATGGTTTGAAATTGGAAGATATTACAATACAGCAAAAGTTAGAGTATAGTAAGAGTGAGTGGTTAAAGCCTTATATTGAGTTTAATAATAAGAAAAGAAAGGAGGCTGAAGCTAAGGGTGATAAATTTGGGGATGTATTCTTTAATTTAATGAATAATGCCTTCTATGGAAAAACAATAGAGAATGTATATAATAGACAAGATGTAGAGTTAGTTAATGATGTAGATAGATATATTAAATTAGTAGAAAATATTGGTTTCAAATATTCTGTAGAGTTTGATGATGATCTAGTGGCTGTACATAAAACAAGAGGTAATGTTAAGTTAGATAAGTTTAATTATATTGGTTTTGTTATATTAGAAAAAGCTAAACTGTTTATGTATAAAGCTATATATGGTTACTTTGGGAAAGAGTTAGATTGTAGTTATCACTACACAGATACAGATAGTATATTTGTAAACATAAATATTCCATTAGATAGTACTATAGAAAAGGAAATGGATAAGATAAAATATATTTTACATAATAATGAGTTAAGTAAGATGAAAGATGAATTACCCAATGATACTATTATAGAAGCATGTTTCCTTAAAGCTAAAGCATATTGTTACAATACTGTTAAAAGAGAAGAAGAGAAAAAGTTAAAAGGTATAACTAAAGCCACTATTAAAAAACAGGTTACAATTGAAGATTATACTAATGCTATATATGAAGGTGAAACTAAATATGTAACTAATTATACTATTGATAGTAATAAACATCATTTAGAAACTAAAGAACAATATAAAATAGCTATTGATCCATTTGATGATAAAAGTATTAGAGATAGTAATAGTGAATTTAGGTTTTACCAGTGAAGCTGCTTCGCAGATAATTAATTTTTAATAAATGATAGCAAAAGTTAAAAAAAAATATAAAAGAGTTAAGTTGGTTTTTTTGTTCAAGTTTTTCGCAAGTTGGTTTTACGTGCTTTTTACACGGTCTCACTAGTTTTATACTAGTATCTGGGGACGTCCACTGGAGTCAGTGGGGATAGAACCCGAACTATCCGTCTGATAATTGTTATGTACCATCTTAACTCTGTACTAGTTGCTTGCACTAAGTGAGACAAGAAATGATAGATTTAAAATATAAAAGAAGTGAATATAGATTAGTGGATATATAAAGTGAATTAGAGTAATGTGTATATGGGTACCGTATTGCGGCTCTATGTTGCGGAGGTACCCATATACACATTACTCCCACCCCCCCCCCCCCCTGGTTGCGCTCAGAGTTACAGAGCGCGTGTCATTACTTACAATCATTTGTGAAAAAATATGGCATGTTCGTCTTGTGGCTGCAAATAATATGCACCCACTAAGCTGGATGTGGGGAGGCGGCAGGATTAGGTTTGTGACTAAAGCCAGCCCTGGTCAGGCCGACTTGGGTCGCGCACGGACAGTAAACCGCGATCAAGCCTGATCAAGACCCGTCCAGAGTCTGAGCGCTCTGATCAAGGCACTATCTACGGTCTGGATATTCTGCCCGGAACAACATCCAGATATAATTAACTCCCGAGCGGATTTTTTGTGAAGAGTGCCTCCCCATTTTACTTGGTTAACATCGAGTTGAGCTAAATTTTATTGAGCTAAAATTTTTGTGGTGAGAGTTTTGGTAATTTTTGTTGAGCTATAATTTTTCTTTGTTTGGAACTAATATTTTTTTTTACTGAAGAGCGCAAATAACATATACATAAAATGACGTCTATTTTTCTGAAACAAATAAAACAATACAGTATAGCAATAATTGCCGCTACTTCAACAGTGAAAAGTGCCAGTCGGGGTGACCCCAGTGCAAGACTCAAGTCAGTCTGGCACCCCTCCCCCCCCCCAATTTTCTTCTGGATGGTCTGTCTGATCAGAACTGGCTTGGGTTGCGCACCTCATCCTGGGGGAAGGAGCGGAAAGCTCTGCGTTTCTGCAAGCTAACTGCTTCGTGTTGTATATTTCAGAGAACGAGACTATTGTGCAG
>NW_027453051.1:0-16361 GCF_964194025.1 Convolutriloba macropyga
CATAATACTCGCTGCAATACAGACCTCGGGAAACCCTCACCGTGAATAAGGTTCACTCACATATTTCACTACATTTTGCGTGGGATTGGAGATGAGGCTACTCGTTCTTGCTCAGTACTAGGCTGAAAATTAACGAAACTTCGTTACAAACGTTCACATGTTGATGTTTCCGCTTTCGCGTACTCGAAACAACATAATACTAGTCTTTGTAATTTAGTTTCATAATTTCAACTGTTCTCATGCAGAATTTTTGCTCATTCTTATCCCAAATTTTGACCTGGCTACTAGTTACACTCCTTGTACTTATTGCAAAATGACCACAAATTTCAACAGCTTTCACATGTTGCTGTTTCGGCTTTCGCTTACTACAGTCAACATAATACTCGTTGCAAAATAAGTGCTCGGCATCTGCAATTTTCCAAAGACGAAGTTTCGCCAGTTCAATTTTCGCTCGCCAATTATGGCTACTAATTCACACGGTACTGAGCTCAACAACATTAAATTTGTTCAGCAAGACTTTCACATGTTGATGTTTTGGCTTTCGCCTACTAGAAGCAACATAATACTCGTCTTGTTAGCTCATTCAATGAGAATAGCTTTTCCCGTTGAGAATTTTTGCCTTCAATTGGCGTTGTAGTGAGTTTGGCTACTCAGATCACCAAATACTTGTGACAATTCGAACCAGAAATGTTTTCAATTTTCACATGCTGATGTTTCGGATTCAACCTACTAGAAGCAGCATAATACTTGTATTCAACAATTTCTGTATCAAATCCCAGTTTTCTCTGGTGCATCTTTGCCAAACTATTCCAAACTGCCTGAGTCTGAATACCAATTACAGGTACTAGTAAATGCACGTTACTAAGGACTATATAGTTCTAGGTTACTGTACACAACGACGTTCACATGTTGATGTTTCAGCTGCCGCTTACTAGAAACAACATAATACTTATCGTGCATACCTTTCCATAACTTGTCCTTTTCAGATGCATTAGTTTCCCTTTGTCTTGGCTTCTACAGTCAGACTGGCTACTAGTAACAGCACAGTACTAATCACATATCGTTCTACAGTTTGCAGACAACTTTCACATGTTGATGTTTCAGCTTTCGCCTACTAGAAACAACATAATACTCGCTGTATACATTTGTAGTTCTCTATGTAACTTTCATGTGAAGAAGTTTCGCCAGTCTTTTTGACTGTCTCAAATCTGAGTCATGCTTAGGCTACTAGTTGCTTCATAGTACTTATCGCCTCGAGATCATTGAACAAAACTTGATTTTCACATGTTGCTGTTTCAGCTTCCGCTTACTAGAAACAACATAATACTAGTCTCATTAAGTTCCGTCTCTTTGCAATTTTCTTATGAAGAAAATTCGCCATCACAATGACTCCAGCAGTTCTTGATCAAGGAATGCAATCATTGATCAGAATGCTATTATTTGAATCGGTTCTGCTTTAAGTGTTCCAATTTTATTGGAAGCACCAACAATAGAACATCAATGTGTTCAATCGAGAGTTATATAACCCTGAATCGGACGCAGTCAACAGCCGAAGCCGAGACCGCCTTTTGCGTTAGAGAGGTCGGTAAACAAATCTTGCGATTCATACCGAATTAACACATATAGCTGTGCTCCTCTTCGTAAAGCGAGCCAAGTGATCCCCTGTTGAAGGATGTATTTGGACCAATCTAGTAGCATTTGGTTTCCAACAAGCTCTCCCAAGTTAGCTTACTTATTGGGCTTTTCAACCAATTCGGTTGGCTACAAGCATCATCAAAGTACTAGCCACAGTTTGATCGCAAAATTCTACGACTTTCACATGTTGATGTTTCGGCTTGCGCTTAGCCTACTATAAGCAACATAATACTAGTCATATCATAGAGCGTGATCAGCTTGTGACGTTCTCATGATGAAGTTTCACCAACAGTGTCTCACTTCGAGCTTAAATCCAGCTACTAGTAACTACACAGTACTGACTGCAACGATAACTTTTATCTATACCTTTCACATGCTGCGCTTTCGGCCAGGGCCTACTAACGTCAACATAATACTCGATATAAACTTTTGTTCATGATGCAGCTTCCCCATGCAGAAGTTTCGCCTTCAAATGCTCTCTTGGCCATATGACGTAAGAAAAGGTTACTAGTAACATCACAGTACTAGCCACAGTTTGATTGCAAAATTCTACGACTTTCACATGTTGATGTTTCGGCTTGCGCTTAGCCTACTAGAAGCAACATAATACTAGTCATATCATAGAGCGTGATCAGCTTGTGACGTTCTCATGATGAAGTTTCACCAACAGTGTCTCATTTCGAGCTTAAATCCAGCTACTAGTAACTACACAGTACTGACTGCAACGCTAACTTTTATCTATACCTTTCACATGCTGCGCTTTCGGCCAGGGCCTACTAACGTCAACATAATACTCGATATAAACTTTTGTTCATGATGCAGCTTCCCCATGCAGAAGTTTCGCCTTCAAATGCTCTCTTGGCCATATGACGTAACACAAGGTTACTAGTAACATCACAGTACTAGCCACAATTTGATCGCAAAATTCTACGACTTTCACATGTTGATGTTTCGGCTTGCGCTTAGCCTACTATAAGCAACATAATACTAGTCATATCATAGAGCGTGATCAGCTTGTGACGTTCTCATGATGAAGTTTCACCAACAGTGTCTCACTTCGAGCTTAAATCCAGCTACTAGTAACTACACAGTACTGACTGCAACGATAACTTTTATCTATACCTTTCACATGCTGCGCTTTCGGCCAGGGCCTACTAACGTCAACATAATACTCGATATAAACTTTTGTTCATGATGCAGCTTCCCCATGCAGAAGTTTCGCCTTCAAATGCTCTCTTGGCCATATGACGTAAGAAAAGGTTACTAGTAACATCACAGTACTAGCCACAGTTTGATTGCAAAATTCTACGACTTTCACATGTTGATGTTTCGGCTTGCGCTTAGCCTACTAGAAGCAACATAATACTAGTCATATCATAGAGCGTGATCAGCTTGTGACGTTCTCATGATGAAGTTTCACCAACAGTGTCTCATTTCGAGCTTAAATCCAGCTACTAGTAACTACACAGTACTGACTGCAACGCTAACTTTTATCTATACCTTTCACATGCTGCGCTTTCGGCCAGGGCCTACTAACGTCAACATAATACTCGATATAAACTTTTGTTCATGATGCAGCTTCCCCATGCAGAAGTTTCGCCTTCAAATGCTCTCTTGGCCATATGACGTAACACAAGGTTACTAGTAACATCACAGTACTAGCCACAATTTGATCGCAAAATTCTACGACTTTCACATGTTGATGTTTCGGCTTGCGCTTAGCCTACTAGAAGCAACATAATACTAGTCATATCATGGAGCGTGATCAGCTTGTGACGTTCTCATGATGAAGTTTCACCAACAGTGTCTCATTTCGAGCTTAAATCCAGCTACTAGTAACTACACAGTACTGACTGCAACGATAACTTTTATCTATACCTTTCACATGCTGCGCTTTCGGCCAGGGCCTACTAATGTCAACATAATACTCGATATAAACTTTTGTTCATGATGCAGCTTCCCCATGCAGAAGTTTCGCCTTCAAATGCTCTCTTGGCCATATGACGTAACACAAGGTTACTAGTAACATCACAGTACTAGCCACAATTTGATCGCAAAATTCTACGACTTTCACATGTTGATGTTTCGGCTTGCGCTTAGCCTACTAGAAGCAACATAATACTAGTCATATCATAGAGCTTGATCAGCTTGTGACATTCTCATGATGAAGTTTCACCAACAGTGTCTCATTTTGAGCTTAAATCCAGCTACTAGTAACTACACAGTACTGACTGCAACAATAACTTTTATCTATACCTTTCACATGCTGCGTTTTCGGCCAAGGCCTACTAACGTCAACATAATACTCGATATAAAATTTTGATCATGATGCAGCTTTCCATGCAGAAGTTTCGCCTTCAAATGCTCTCTTGGCCATATGACGGAACACCAGGTTACTAGTAACATCACAGTACTAGCCACAGTTTGATTGCAAAATTCTACGACTTTCACATGTTGATGTTTCGGCTTGCGCTTAGCCTACTAGAAGCAACATAATACTAGTCATATCATAGAGCGTGATCAGCTTGTGACGTTCTCATGATGAAGTTTCACCAATAGTGTTTCATTCGAATTGGTTCTGCTTTAAGCTCTCCAATTGTTTTGGATGAACCAGTTTTGCCCTTCGAAGCCACTTTTGTGAGCTTTTGTGGGTCTTTACCAAGAGGATATACCTCAAGGCCTCTTTCAATTCCTTTAAGTTCTTTCAACTCCTTTACAGTTTCTAGGTTCACATAGCTGCAAACCTTATTTCTAGTTTTAAGTCTGGCCAACTTGGGGAGAGTTGGTGCAGACCGTGACCAATTCTAGTAGGATGCCACAACAAGAATGTGATCAACTTAGCTTGTCGATGAACCTGCCCCACATTCAAACAACTCTATCGCCTTTTCCTCGTATAGTTATATGCGAGGGCCTCTCATAGAGAGCGCTGTTAGCAACCTTTTCCACATAGACGATAAAGTTGTGAGTGTTTTGCACATGGCTGTTGTCATCACCACGTGACGAGTCAACTCAGCTTGACTCTCTACACTCCGACAAGCTTTGCACATACGCCTTTAGTTCAGTATGTGTCTTTAATCTGACTCCGGTGCCTCAAGCCGGAAAAATTGTCAGATTATGATCATTATCGGTTAGTCATCCCGATGCAAGATCGTATCGTACTGTCTTTGTCTACCTCCAGATTCCGAAGAACAGGAGGAGACTCTCCCAGACCTACATATCTGGGAGAATGTTCAGAGGGCGAGAAGCTGTGGATTACTCTCCCCTAAGAACTGACTAAACTTTACCCTCGTCCAAGGTAAGTTTATTTTAGCTAGCCTTCTATGTAAAGGATCTGAGGCTAAGCTGTGTTTTTTCGAGCCTTTGGCTCGGAGCAAGTTCAGTGGGCGCCCCGAGTAGCTCAACTCTTTCCCACTGAACAGCGCAACGCTCTGTCACTCGCTGGGATTTTTGCGTGTCGGTTCTAACCACGCGACTTGTGGACCTTTTTAGGCCTTTCTCATTCACAAGTCTATAGCTGGGCTTCTATAACCCAGCTTCTGAGATCTAGATAGCTGCAGTTCTGCTAGGCTGCTTTTGCTAACTAGTCTCCCTTTAAGCAGTCCCTTGCCATGACTGCTGAACTATGTATCCACACAAGTAGTTTTTGAGCTCGATACATAATTCGAGATTGGTTGCCAAGCAATCTCTAGCGACAGAGCGTCATGCGCACTACAGACATGGCCTCTACCAGCAGCCATGCCCGAAGGAATCAATCACTGATCCTTCCGCAGGTTCCCCTACGGAAACCTTGTTACGACTTTTACTTCCTCTAGACAATTAAGCTCGATCCGCTTCATCCCGTTGCCGGAGACCGAAGTCCCAACAGTAGGAATTTGCAATTCTTGCTTAACTATCCAATCAGTAGTAGCGACGGGCGGTGTGTACAAAGGGCAGGGACGTAATCCCTATGAGTTGTTGACTCATAAGTACCAGGAATTCCTGGTTCACGTCTGCAAGTTACAACAGACGATCCCCTTGAAGCGCTGTACTTTTCTCTGATTGCCCAGTCCATTTCGGACCAAGGGCTGAGTACTCAATCTAAAAGTACACAGTGTAGCGCGCGTGCAGTCCAGAACATCTAAGGGCATCACAGACCTGTTATAGCCTCACTTCATCTGCGGTATTTAATTCCGCATAGTTCCTCTAAGAAGTGTTTGAATTCACATATAGTGAATTTCATTATTTAGATGGAGAAGATCTCGTTCGTTATCGGAATTAACCAGACAGATCACTCCACTAACTAAGAACGGCCATGCACCACCGCCCATATAATCATGAAAGATATTCAATCTGTCAATCCTTAAGATGTCTGGACCGGGTGAGTTTTCCCGTGTTGAGTCAAATTAAGCCGCAGGCTCCACTCCTGGTGGTGCCCTTCCGTCAATTCCTTTAAGTTTCGATTTTGCAACCATACTTCCCCCGGAACCAATAAACTTTGGTTTCCCGGTTAATCTCTTGCCAAGTCAAGATCGACTTTGACAAATTGTAGGTTGGTATAGTTTATGGTCAGAATTACGAGGGTATCTAATCCTCTTCAATACTCTGACTTTCGTTCTTGATTAATGAAAACATTCTTGGCAAATGCTTTCGCAGTAGTTTGTCTTGCCACGATCCAAGAATTTCACCTCTAACGTAGCAATACAAATGCCCCCGTCTGTTCCTTTCAATCATTACCGCACTCAGCCAACCGGCATCAATCGAGTAGCGGGTCATTCTCCATTATTCCATGCTTTATTATTCGATCCCAAAGGATGCTTTGAACACTCTAATTTTCTCAGGGTGAAAACACCGTTTCCACAGTTCGTCACATTTAAGTGCAAACTATTTCTTCGATGCGAAGGATGAGCGGAACGAGTCAACAGATTTAACTGAAGACCATGTTGCCGTTCTACTCAAACAGATCCAACTATGAGCTTTTTAAACGCAGCAACTATTGCATACGCTTGTAGAGGCTGGTATTACCGCGGCTGCTGGCACCAGACTTGCCCTCTACTCGTTCATCAATGGAGCTTTTAAGTCCATTCCATTCTGATTACAAACCATAAAGGTTCATATCATTATTTCTAGTCACTACCTCCTCGTGCGGAGAGTGGGTAATTTGCGTGCCTGCTGCCTTCCTTGGATGTGGTAGCCGTTTCTAAGGCTCCCTCTCCGGAATCGAACCCTGATTCCCCGTTACCCGTCACAACCATGGTAGTCCGTTACACTACCATCATAGGTTGATAGGTCAGAAATTCGGAAGTTCCGTCCCCAAGCCGAAGCTATCTGGGATCTTTCAGTTACTAGGACTCATCACGGGATGTGTCTGTACTTAGCAAATCACCCGGTGTAGTCTTGTAAAAGTCTCCGACAGTGTCGGACAATCAGCATGCATTAGCTGCAGGGTTACCGCAGTTATTCATTTAGCTTGCAAATCAACTAATAGATAGTAACTGATTTAATGAGCCATTCGCGGTTCCACTTTTTCAAGCTTCGCTTGCACATGCATGGCTTAGTCTTTCAGACAAGCATATGGCAACTGACAGGATCAATCAGTTTAATTGTACTTTGAACAATCTTTCGATTTGTTCGAATTTAGAAAGACATAGCCTTGCGGCCTCGTCAATCTTGCTTTGAGCTTTTTAAATCACGAAGAGTTTCAATGCATGCTTTGGCATGGCTACTAGTTACTACACAGTACTCTACACACTTAGAGTTACCCACGATTACACATTTCACATGCTGATGTTTCGGCTCGCGCGTACTAGAAACAGCATAATACTATGTGTACTGGTAGATAGCGCTCTGTGAGCATTTCCCATGAGCAGGTTTTGCCCTCCAAATCTCTGTTCTACTGTTACCAATACCGGCTAACAACTGTATCATACTAGGGAGAATTGACTCATGATTTAAAAACCAGATGTTCACATGTCGATGTTTCGGCTCTCGCCTACTAGAAACAACATAATACTAGTCTGTTAAAAATCTCAATCACGCCGCCTCTTCAGATACAGAAGTTTTACCTTTTATTGGTTAGAGAACAGCTTTCCAGCTGTCGACATGGTTACTAGTAACAACACCGTACTCAACACAAAAACTTTTCAACTTCACAACTTTCACATGCTGATGTTTCTGCTTTCGCATACTAGAAACAGCATAATACTTATTGTTTTGTCAAGTAATTTGTGTGTCTTTCCCATGTGAAGTTTCACCGGTCAACAATGTTTCCCTGACCAATTACGGCTACTAGTAGCTGTATAATACTAGGGAAAATGATTGAGGATTTAATATCAGATTTTCACATGTTGATGTTTCGGCTTTCGCCTACTAGAAACAACATAATACTAGTCTGCTAAGAAATCTCGCTCAAATTGCCTTTTCACATACAGAAGTTTCACCTTCTATTGGTTAGAGAACAGTTCTCAGCTGTCGACATGGTTACTAGTAACAACATCGTACTCAACACAAAAATTCTTCAACTTCACAACTTTCACATGCTGATGTTTCTGCTTTCGCGTACTAGAAACAGCATAATACTTATTGCTTTGTCAAGAAGTGTGTGTGTCTTTCCCATGCGAAAGTTTCACCGGTCAGCAATAATTGCCGTGTCCAATTAAGGTTACTCATAGCTGTATAATACTAGGGAAAATGATTGAGGATTTAATATCAGATTTTCACATGTTGATGTTTCGGCTTTCGCCTACTAGAAACAACATAATACTAGTCTGCTAATAAATCTCGCTCAAATTGCCTTTTCACATACAGAAGTTTCACCTCTTCTTGGTCACTGTACAGATGATGCTGTCTGTTCTTTATTTGGTTCTGCTTATTATAAGGAGGGGCATCACTCCTTCCTCCTTGGTTTGCATGCATTAAGCCTGCTTTGTGAAAAGCGTATCTTTCTAGCTTTTCTTCGCCTTACTCGAGTAGGACGATACAATCCAGACATTAGTCAGTCTTGGGTAAAGTCACTGAGTATTATTCGGTTCTGCTTTATTCAGCAATATGCTGTATAATTGTTGTAATTTGCGAACATATTTGTTCTCAGTTCCGAACTACTAGCGACGACAGATTACCAGCGGTCATGAGCCATCAAGGTAGTTCTTTGGTGCATCAAGTAGAGAGGTGCCATCAAACAACACTTCCCTAATAATGCTACACACATAGAATTTGCTACAGTGCAGCTTTTTACTTTGCAAAATTTGCGCACAAATTTTGCATAGAATAAATGTTTTATCAAGATTTTTAGATCCCCTCCCTTGAGAGAACGTTACTCCTTTAAGTGAACACCCCGCGGCGTCCTGTTGTTATTGCTTATAACCATTTCGCAAGCCGGAGGCATAATGCACTACGCAAGCCGCTACTTTGGCACAGAGGCACCTAGTTTTACACCCGGGACTTCAGGTGGCCCAGTTTTACACCCAGTACAGCGGTGCCAGTTGGTAACCCGGTGGATCCTCGGAGACCAGACATGATCATAGATCAAACCCGATGTATGCTACTCCTGAACGTATAGTATCTCCACTGTGCAATGAAATTATCGTTCGTTTCGGGCCTTCCTATACGTTCAGCAGACAATCGCTAGGAATTCACCTCGTGACCCGTGGTGACCACACTGGATTTCAAGTTTATTGATTTGGACAGACCTGTCATTTATTTTGCTTTTCAGCTTCAGTTCTGCTCGATCTAGCTTGCCTAAGGCTTGATCTCGCTTTGCTCACCCCTGTAGGAGCCTCTACTAGTACCACTCGGAGTAATGGGGAATCCACCAGACCTAATCGATGAATGCCATCAAACAACAAACATCATACCCGGCTTCATCAGGCATATTTTATTACTTCCGAGAGGTACTTTAGTATCAGATCTTTCTCCATGCCTCTTATGAGGACCCGTCAGACCTTTGTTTATCGTTTAGCTTCAGTCCTGCTCGATCTAGCTTTCCCAAGGCTCGATCTAGCTCTATTCGCCCCACTAGAGGGCTCTCTAAGACCCCTCGGTCTTAGTGTTAGCTCCGGTACTGCTCGGTCGTGCTTGCTGAAGGCCCGACCCAGCTTTAGTTAGATTCTCGTACTTTCTCTTGGCCTCTCTAGGAGGACCAGACAGACCTCTCGGTCTATCGTTTAGCTTCAGTCCTGCTCGATCTAGCTTGCCCAAGGCTTGATCAAGCTCTATTCGCCCCGCTAGAGGGCTCTCTAAGACCCCTCGGTCTTAGTGTTATCTTCTGTAATGCCTAACCAAGCTTACTACAGGCCTTGGTCAGGTCTTTATCGGTCACCGATTAGTAACAGACCAATCATAGGGCCTTCCACCCTATCCGGGTTGAGGTCTTTAGTCCAGCCATATTTTGACAAGACACCTCTCCCTAATAATGCCCCACACATAGAATTACTGTCCATGCAGTATTTAACTTGTGTTTTTTTCTAAAATTTGATTTTCACTTTTTGGAGGTTCATTTGCTCCTCTGACACTCTTTCAGCTTCAATCTTACTCGATCTAGCTTTCCCAAGGCTCGATCTAGCTCTATTCGCCCCACTAGAGGGCTCTCTAAGACACTTCGGTCTTAGTGTTAGCTCCGGTCTTGCTCAATCGTGCTTGCTGAAGGCGCGATCAAGCTTTAGTTAGCTTCTCGTACTTCCTCTTGGCCTCTCTAGGAGGACCAGACAGACCTCTCGGTCTATCGTTTAGCTTCAGTCCTGCTCGATCTAGCTTTCCCAAGGCTCGATCTAGCTCTATTCGCCCTGCTAGAGGGCTCTCTAAGACCCCTCGGTCTTAGTGTTAGCTCCGGTACAGCTCGGTCGTGCTTGCTGAAGGCCCGATCAAGCTTTAGTTAGATTCTCGTACTTTCTCTTGGCCTCTCTAGGAGGACCAGACAGACCTCTCGGTCTATCGTTTAGCTTCAGTCCTGCTTGATCTAGCTTTCCCAAGGCTCGATCTAGCTCTATTCGCCCTGCTAGAGGGCTCTCTAAGACCCCTCGGTCTTAGTGTTAGCTCCGGTACAGCTCGGTCGTGCTTGCTGAAGGCCCGATCAAGCTTTAGTTAGCTTCTCGTACTTTCTCTTGGCCTCTCTAGGAGGACCAGACAGACCTCTCGGTCTATCGTTTAGCTTCAGTCCTGCTCGATCTAGCTTTCCCAAGGCTCGATCTAGATCTATTCGCCCTGCTAGAGGGCTCTCTAAGACCCCTCGGTCTTAGTGTTAGCTCCGGTACAGCTCGGTCGTGCTTGCTGAAGGCCTGATCAAGCTTTAGTTAGCTTCTCGTACTTTCTCTTGGCCTCTCTAGGAGGACCAGACAGACCTTTCGGTCTCTTGCTTAGCTTCAGTCCTGCTCGATCTAGCTTTCCCAAGGCTCGATCTAGCTCTATTCGCCCCGCTAGAGGGCTCTCTAAGACCCCTCGGTCTTAGTGTTAACTCCTGTAATGCCTAACCAAGCTTACTACAGGCCTTGGTCAGGTCTTTATCGGTCACCGATTAGTAACAGACCGATCATGGGGCCTTCCACCCTATCCGGGTTGAGGTCTTTAGTCCAGCCATATTTTGACAAGACACCTCCCCCTAATAATGCCCCACACATAGAAATACTGTCCATGCAGTATTTAACTTGTGTTTTTTCTAAAATTTGATTTTCACTTTTTGGAGGTTCATTTGCTCCTCTGACACTCTTTCAGCTTCAATCTTACTCGATCTAGCTTTCCCAAGGCTCGATCTAGCTCTATTCGCCCCACCAGAGGGCTCTCTAAGACACTTCGGTCTTAGTGTTAGCTCCGGTCTTGCTCAATCGTGCTTGCTGAAGGCGCGATCAAGCTTTAGTTAGCTTCTCGTACTTTCTCTTGGCCTCTCTAGGAGGACCAGACAGACCTCTCGGTCTATCGTTTAGCTTCAGTCCTGCTCGATCTAGCTTTCCCAAGGCTCGATCTAGCTCTATTCGCCCCGCTAGAGGGCTCTCTAAGACCCCTCGGTCTTAGTGTTAGCTCCGGTACAGCTCGGTCGTGCTTGCTGAAGGCCCGATCAAGCTTTAGTTGGCTTCTCGTACTTTCTCTTGGCCTCTCTAGGAGGACCAGACAGACCTCTCGGTCTCTTGCTTAGCTTCAGTCCTGCTCGATCTAGCTTGCCCAAGGCTTGATCAAGCTCTATTCGCCCCGCTAGAGGGCTCTCTAAGACCCCTCGGTCTTAGTGTTAGCTCCGGTACAGCTCGGTCGTGCTTGCTGAAGGCCCGATCAAGCTTTAGTTAGCTTCTCGTTTTTTCTCTTGGCCTCTCTAGGAGGACCAGACAGACCTCTCGGTCTATCGTTTAGCTTCAGTCCTGCTCGATCTAGCTTTCCCAAGGCTCGATCTAGCTCTATTCGCCCCGCTAGAGGGCTCTCTAAGACCCCTCGGTCTTAGTGTTAGCTCCGGTACAGCTCGGTCGTGCTTGCTGAAGGCCCGATCAAGCTTTAGTTGGCTTCTCGTACTTTCTCTTGGCCTCTCTAGGAGGACCAGACAGACCTCTCGGTCTATCCTTTAGCTTCAGTCCTGCTCGATCTAGCTTTCCCAAGGCTCGATCTAGCTCTATTCGCCCCGCTAGAGGGCTCTCTAAGACCCCTCGGTCTTAGTGTTATCTCCTGTAATGCCTAACCAAGCTTACTACAGGCCTTGGTCAGGTCTTTATCGGTCACCGATTAGTAACAGACCGATCATAGGGCCTTCCACCCTATCTGGGTTGAGGTCTTTAGTCCAGCCATATTTTGACAAGACACCTCCCCCTAATAATGCCCCACACATAGAATTACTGTTTATGCAGCTTTTCACTTGTGAAATTTTTAATTTTCGCAATTATTATAGAATAAGTGTTTGCGCAGCTTTTCATAGGTCGAGCTCTAGCTAGCTAGCTCAAGCTAGCTAGCTAGCTCAAGCTCAAGCTATCTAGCTCAAGCTCAAGCCAGCTAGCTCAAGCTCAAGCTAGCTAGCTAGCTCAAGCTCAAGCTAGCTAGCTAGCTCAAGCTCAAGCTAGCTAGCTCAAGCTCAAGCTAGCTAGCTCAAGCTCAAGCTAGCTAGCTAGCTCAAGCTCAAGCTCAAGCTAGCTAGCTCAAGCTCAAGCTCAAGCTAGCTAGCTAGCTCAAGCTCAAGCTAGCTAGCTAGCTCAAGCTCAAGCTAGCTAGCTAGCTCAAGCTCAAGCTAGCTAGCTCAAGCTCAAGCTCAAGCTCAAGCTAGCTAGCTAGCTCAAGCTAGCTAGCTAGCTCAAGCTCAAGCTAGCTAGCTAGCTCAAGTTCAAGCTAGCTAGCTAGCTCAAGCTCAAGCTAGCTAGCTAGCTCAAGCTCAAGCTAGCTAGCTCAAGCTCAAGCTAGCTAGCTCAAGCTCAAGCTAGCTAGCTAGCTCAAGCTCAAGCTCAAGCTAGCTAGCTCAAGCTCAAGCTCAAGCTAGCTAGCTAGCTCAAGCTCAAGCTAGCTAGCTAGCTCAAGCTCAAGCTCAAGCTAGCTAGCTAGCTCAAGTTCAAGCTAGCTAGCTAGCTCAAGCTCAAGCTAGCTAGCTCAAGCTCAAGCTAGCTAGCTCAAGCTCAAGCCAGCTAGCTCAAGCTCAAGCTCAAGCTAGCTAGCTAGCTCAAGCACAAGCTAGCTAGCTAGCTCAATCTCAAGCTAGCTAGCTCAAGCTCAAGCTAGCTAGCTCAAGCTCAAGCTAGCTAGCTAGCTCAAGCTCAAGCTCAAGCTAGCTAGCTCAAGCTCAAGCTCAAGCTAGCTAGCTAGCTCAAGCTCAAGCTAGCTAGCTAGCTCAAGCTCAAGCTCAAGCTAGCTAGCTCAAGCTCAAGCTCAAGCTAGCTAGCTAGCTCAAGCTCAAGCTGGCTAGCTAGCTC
The DNA here is from genome assembly GCF_964194025.1 of Convolutriloba macropyga. Classification (NCBI taxonomy): domain Eukaryota; kingdom Metazoa; phylum Xenacoelomorpha; order Acoela; family Convolutidae; genus Convolutriloba; species Convolutriloba macropyga. The sequence continues at coordinate 13,476 of NW_027453051.1, forward strand.
AAGCTCAAGCTAGCTAGCTAGCTCAAGCTCAAGCTAGCTAGCTCAAGCTCAAGCTCAAGCTCAAGCTAGCTAGCTAGCTCAAGCTAGCTAGCTAGCTCAAGCTCAAGCTAGCTAGCTAGCTCAAGTTCAAGCTAGCTAGCTAGCTCAAGCTCAAGCTAGCTAGCTAGCTCAAGCTCAAGCTAGCTAGCTCAAGCTCAAGCTAGCTAGCTCAAGCTCAAGCTAGCTAGCTAGCTCAAGCTCAAGCTCAAGCTAGCTAGCTCAAGCTCAAGCTCAAGCTAGCTAGCTAGCTCAAGCTCAAGCTAGCTAGCTAGCTCAAGCTCAAGCTAGCTAGCTAGCTCAAGTTCAAGCTAGCTAGCTAGCTCAAGCTCAAGCTAGCTAGCTCAAGCTCAAGCTAGCTAGCTCAAACTCAAGCTAGCTAGCTAGCTCAAGTTCAAGCTAGCTAGCTAGCTCAAGCTCAAGCTAGCTAGCTAGCTCAAGCTCAAGCTAGCTAGCTCAAGCTCAAGCTAGCTAGCTCAAGCTCCAGCTAGCTAGCTAGCTCAAGCTCAAGCTCAAGCTAGCTAGCTCAAGCTCAAGCTCAAGCTAGCTAGCTAGCTCAAGCTCAAGCTAGCTAGCTAGCTCAAGCTCAAGCTAGCTAGCTAGCTCAAGTTCAAGCTAGCTAGCTAGCTCAAGCTCAAGCTAGCTAGCTCAAGCTCAAGCTAGCTAGCTCAAGCTCAAGCCAGCTAGCTCAAGCTCAAGCTCAAGCTAGCTAGCTAGCTCAAGCACAAGCTTGCTAGCTAGCTCAAGCTCAAGCTAGCTAGCTCAAGCTCAAGCTAGCTAGCTCAAGCTCAAGCTAGCTAGCTCAAGCTCAAGCTCAAGCTAGCTAGCTAGCTCAAGCACAAGCTTGCTAGCTAGCTCAAGCTCAAGCTAGCTAGCTCAAGCTCAAGCTAGCTAGCTCAAGCTCAAGCTAGCTAGCTAGCTCAAGCTCAAGCTCAAGCTAGCTAGCTCAAGCTCAAGCTCAAGCTAGCTAGCTGGCTCAAGCTCAAGCTAGCTAGCTAGCTCAAGCTCAAGCTAGCTAGCTAGCTCAAGCTCAAGCTAGCTAGCTCAAGCTCAAGCTCAAGCTAGCTAGCTAGCTCAAGCTAGCTAGCTAGCTCAAGCTCAAGCTAGCTAGCTAGCTCAAGTTCAAGCTAGCTAGCTAGCTCAAGCTCAAGCTAGCTAGCTAGCTCAAGCTCAAGCTAGCTAGCTCAAGCTCAAGCTAGCTAGCTCAAGCTCAAGCTAGCTAGCTAGCTCAAGCTCAAGCTCAAGCTAGCTAGCTCAAGCTCAAGCTCAAGCTAGCTAGCTAGCTCAAGCTCAAGCTAGCTAGCTAGCTCAAGCTCAAGCTAGCTAGCTAGCTCAAGTTCAAGCTAGCTAGCTAGCTCAAGCTCAAGCTAGCTAGCTCAAGCTCAAGCTAGCTAGCTCAAGCTCAAGCCAGCTAGCTCAAGCTCAAGCTCAAGCTAGCTAGCTAGCTCAAGCACAAGCTAGCTAGCTAGCTCAAGCTCAAGCTAGCTAGCTCAAGCTCAAGCTAGCTAGCTCAAGCTCAAGCTAGCTAGCTAGCTCAAGCTCAAGCTCAAGCTAGCTAGCTCAAGCTCAAGCTCAAGCTAGCTAGCTAGCTCAAGCTCAAGCTAGCTAGCTAGCTCAAGCTCAAGCTAGCTAGCTAGCTCAAGCTCAAGCTCAAGCTAGCTAGCTAGCTCAAGCTCAAGCTAGCTAGCTAGCTCAAGCTCAAGCTAGCTAGCTAGCTCAAGCTCAAGCTAGCTAGCTCAAGCTCAAGCTCAAGCTCAAGCTAGCTAGCTAGCTCAAGCTAGCTAGCTAGCTCAAGCTCAAGCTAGCTAGCTAGCTCAAGTTCAAGCTAGCTAGCTAGCTCAAGCTCAAGCTAGCTAGCTAGCTCAAGCTCAAGCTAGCTAGCTCAAGCTCAAGCTAGCTAGCTCAAGCTCAAGCTAGCTAGCTAGCTCAAGCTCAAGCTCAAGCTAGCTAGCTCAAGCTCAAGCTCAAGCTAGCTAGCTAGCTCAAGCTCAAGCTAGCTAGCTAGCTCAAGCTCAAGCTAGCTAGCTAGCTCAAGTTCAAGCTAGCTAGCTAGCTCAAGCTCAAGCTAGCTAGCTCAAGCTCAAGCTAGCTAGCTCAAACTCAAGCTAGCTAGCTAGCTCAAGTTCAAGCTAGCTAGCTAGCTCAAGCTCAAGCTAGCTAGCTAGCTCAAGCTCAAGCTAGCTAGCTCAAGCTCAAGCTAGCTAGCTCAAGCTCAAGCTAGCTAGCTAGCTCAAGCTCAAGCTCAAGCTAGCTAGCTCAAGCTCAAGCTAGCTAGCTAGCTAGCTCAAGCTCAAGCTAGCTAGCTAGCTCAAGCTCAAGCTAGCTAGCTAGCTCAAGTTCAAGCTAGCTAGCTAGCTCAAGCTCAAGCTAGCTAGCTCAAGCTCAAGCTAGCTAGCTCAAGCTCAAGCCAGCTAGCTCAAGCTCAAGCTCAAGCTAGCTAGCTAGCTCAAGCACAAGCTTGCTAGCTAGCTCAAGCTCAAGCTAGCTAGCTCAAGCTCAAGCTAGCTAGCTCAAGCTCAAGCTAGCTAGCTCAAGCTCAAGCTCAAGCTAGCTAGCTAGCTCAAGCACAAGCTTGCTAGCTAGCTCAAGCTCAAGCTAGCTAGCTCAAGCTCAAGCTAGCTAGCTCAAGCTCAAGCTAGCTAGCTAGCTCAAGCTCAAGCTCAAGCTAGCTAGCTCAAGCTCAAGCTCAAGCTAGCTAGCTAGCTCAAGCTCAAGCTAGCTAGCTAGCTCAAGCTCAAGCTAGCTAGCTAGCTCAAGCTCAAGCTAGCTAGCTCAAGCTCAAGCTCAAGCTAGCTAGCTAGCTCAAGCTAGCTAGCTAGCTCAAGCTCAAGCTAGCTAGCTAGCTCAAGT
>NW_027453052.1:0-43518 GCF_964194025.1 Convolutriloba macropyga
TTTCTTTCACACTTGTCACAAGTAAGGCTCGCCTCTAGTTGCTCGAACTTTGACTTGTCGACGACATTCTTTGACAAACCGGCTTTGCAGAATCTTGTTTGGTGCACTTTGCGTCCGGTAACTGTACTGAATTGCCGCTGACAATTCTGACATCTTAAAGACTCTTGGTCAGCCACCACTGACCGACTCTCATTTTCTAGCGACTCTGAAGCTGCTACCGCAGATTGTTGTTGTGAAGCTACCAACGCTGGCTTAGCCACCGCTAAGCTTTTCAATCTTAGCTTCCGGCCATCTTGTGTTTCGAACCAGCCCGCTTTCTTTTTCGTTCCCAGCAGCACCTCCGTGCTGATGGTTAGTCGTGACTGGCTAGATGTCTCTGCCAGGAGTCCTAGTTTGCCTTTATGTGTTTCAGTGAGTATCTCCACGTTCTGTTGGATACTAGGCACTGCAACAACATTTGGGCTGTCGCATTTTACGCCCATATTCTTTGTTTTGGCCACATTAATCTTCAGACCAGCGGCTTCCGCAAGGGCCTCGATTCGATGTAGGTTTTCTTGCACCTCACTCTCTGAGACCCCCACGAGAGCAACATCATCAGCAAAATCTAAGTCAGCCACCAATCTCCCAATGTCTAATCCTCCATGCACCGAGTTAGCCAAAATGTAGTTGATGACAAGGCCGAATAGGATTGGGGACCACACATCACCCCGCCTAACGCCCGTTCTGACATCAAATAAGCGTCCTTTCTCACCTTCGGCTTTGACTCGACATTTGAATCCATCATAGCTGTTTCTTATGATGTTTATCACTTTTTGCGGAAGACCATAGTGTTTCATTATCTGGTACATCTGCTCACGATCGACAGAAACGAATGCCGCTCGAAAGTCTATGAAACAAAAGCTAATATCCAATTGAAACGCCATTGATTTCTCTATTATTTGACGCAGGGCAAAGAGTTGATCGGCGCATCCTCTGCTTTTTCTGAAGCCGCACTGCTCTTCCCTTAAGACGCGATCCACTGAATCTTTGCATCGATTGAGAATAACGGAAGCGAACACTTTGCCTGGTACTGACAATAGAGAGATGCCTCGGTGGTTCGAACACTCTGACCTCTTTTCTTTACTCTTGTATAATGGGACAATTTCTGCTACCTTCCAGTCATCGGGCAGAACTTCCGTCGACCAACACTTATCTATGATGTCCCAGACTACTACTACTACTACTACTACTACTACTACTACTACTACTACTACTACTACTACTACTACTACTACTACTACTACTACTACTACTACTACTACTACTACTACTACTACTACTACTACTGCAGCCAACTTGAATTTGGGTAGGGCGTCCCCGGATTCCAAAAATCGTCTGCAGCCGGCGAAATTTGATTATTACGTTCAAATATATACATTTGTTGATGAATTCGATGTCAAATTAGCTAATGACGGAAATGGCCCTAAAAACCCATCAATACTTGAGGAGTTATTGTTACTTGAAATTTAAATTCATTTTTTGTTCAAAACTGTTTTTTTTGGTCTTCCACCATATGAAACCCTGTTTTTATTACATAGGGAGTCAGAAAATGAACTCTAGTTTTTGGAACATTTTTTAATCCCTCTAGGTGCAATATTTGTTCAGATATTGATCTATAGGAGTAGGAATTTTTTCGCGGCCAAACAGTAAGGGAACATTAAAACGTAATTTCTCAACGAAAAATAACTTTTTCAAAATTTTCCTTTTGTTCCTGTCCTGTATGACTAAGTTGTCAACTTTTTGTTCTTATGAAGTTGCTTCAAATGATTCTCAGAAACGACTCAAATTTAGGTTTATTATTTCGGGTTGACCTAATCGAGTGCGCGATGAAGTCACAAGAATGAAAGAAAGGCAAAAGTTGAAAAATGATCGAATAAACCTGAAATTTGGCATGTGGGCATATTTTAGTACTACAACAACGATACCAAAATCAGAAGTTCCAACATTGCCTAGAAATTGAGAAAAATCGTGTCAAAAAATTAGCTCCGAAATATGGGTACCGGCTAAAATCTATCTCTTGGCCGCTTTGGCATAATTTTTTACTCAATGTTTTTTTCCTGATATTGTTTGATGTTCCGGGTATCCAAAGATATTATCTACGAGGGAACCAAAAGGGCCATATTTTAGAAGAAATATAAATCTTTTTTGCGGGCTTCGAAGACATTGAAAGAAAACAAGATTGTTGTGAAAAAATGCAAAAACGCGGCCATTCCAAAATCTTGCATCCCAGTTTATTAAAAATTATCAAAATGAACTCTCAATACAATAAAATACAGATCTCAAAATTTTTTGTTTGCATATTTGTTCAAAAAAACCAATTTAGTGTCTAGAACAATGCCAAATTGCAAGTTTTTGCTCATTTTTCAAGTGCGTATAGTTGATTGTGTTTCACTTTCCACGCAATCTTCACACTTGTTAAAAGTTTCTATGATTGTTTTCTAGACTTTACTCTTGATAATTTTTGCATAAAAATTCATCTTACGAGTCATTTCGGTCATCCGAAATTCTCTTGTCGAAAACTTGAAAATGGGTAAGAAAAAAATTATCCAACTCAAATGAAGTGTCATCAGAGCTGCAATCAAGTATGAATCGTTTAAAAACGTCCAAATGGTAGAAAAATTAATAGGAACCAAGAGAGTTTGAACAGCTGGTTGCCACCGCGTAAAAAATTTCTCAGTTACGATTTTTATAGTCAATAATATGAGGTAAAATTTAGAGTGCGTTGAAAAAATAGTACGGATGTTTTTCCACCAGGTTCAAAGCTTTTTCTCTACAGTTAGGTAATGTTTTTACTATAGATTAAGTTTAAATTACCAAAGTTTCGCAAAAAAGTGCGTTTTTGTGCTTTTTTTTGCAACTCTAATAAGGGCGGACTATTCGAACGCTAACATGGCCAGAAAAGCCTATGTTCCAAAATGTTGCCAAATAAACTACAATCATAAAATATTTTATTTCTGGAACATCGTTCAAGTATCAGAGGCTAATTGGCCACGAAAAAAAAGCTATTGACAACAATGAAACGGTTAATTTAATAAAAATCTAATGGAAGCATATTGTCAAAAAAAGAAAAAGTGTCTTTTTCCAATAATTGTTTGGCTCCTATAACAACTGTTTGACGTGTTTTTGATTTTAATTATTCTACTTTTGAAAGTCTTGCAGTAATAACATCTTAATTTTATCATAAAAAGTGAAAAAAAACTTAACACTTTCGCAAACTTTTATTTTTAAGCCAAAAAATGCCACCATTTTCTCGTTAAAGACAAAACTTAAAGTCTTGAAACGCTCATGGCTCCCATTAGCACCGAAAAGAAGTCTCTGCAAAAGAAGTGATATACTGGGAAACAAAAATCATAGGTGTTCAGTGCAGAGTTTTCAGATGACAAGGAAACTTGAATATGGGTAAGAAAAAATTAATCCAACTCAAATGAAGTGTCATCAGAGTTGCAATCAAGTATGAATCGTTTAAAAACGTCCAAATGGTAGAAAAATTAATAGGAACCAAGAGAGTTTGAACAGTTGGTTGCCACCGCGTAAAAAATTTCACAGTTACGATTTTTATAGTCAATAATATGAGGTAAAATTTAGAGTGCGTTGAAAAAATAGAACGGAACCGACCAAAAGTCGGCTTAATTTTTCATCCTAAAACATGTTTTTCCACCAGGTTCAAAATTTTTTTTTCTACTGTTAGGTAATTTTTTGACTATAGATTAAGTTTAAATTACCATAGTTTTGAAAACAGTGCGTTTCTGTGCTTTTTTATGCAACTCTAATAAGGGCGGACTATTCGAACGCTAACATGGCCAGAAAAGACTATGTTCCAAAATGTTGCCAAATAAACTACAATCATAAAAAATTTTATTTCTGGAACATCGTTCAAGTATCAGAGGCTAATTGGCCACGAAAAAACAGCGATTGACAACAATGAAACGGTTAATTTAATATAAATCTAATGGAAGCATATTGTCAAAGAAAGAAAAAGTGTCTTTTTCCAATAATTGTTTGGCCCCTATAACAACTGTTTGATGTGTTTTTGATCTTAGTTAGTCGACATTTGGAAATTGTGCAGTACTAAGATCTTAATTTTAACATAAAAAGTGAAAAAAAAACTTAACACTTTCGCAAACTTTTATTTTTAAGCAAAAAAATGCTACCATTTTCTCGTTAAAGACAAAACTTAAAGTCTTGAATTGAGCATGGCTCCCATTAGCACCGAAAAGAAGTCTCTGCAAAATAGGTGATATACTGGGAAACAAAAATTATAGGTGTTCAGTGCAGAGTTTTCAGATGACAAGGAAACTTGAATATGGGTAAGAAAAAATTTATCCAACTCAAATGAAGTGTCATCAGAGTTGCAATCAAGTATGAATCGTTTAAAAACATCCAAATGGTAGAAAAATTAATATGAATCAAGAGAGTGTGAACAGCTGGTTGCCACGCGTAAAAAATTTCTCAATTACGATTTTTATAGTCAATAATTCGAGGTAAAATTTAGAGTGCGTTGAAAAAATAGAACGGAACCGACCAAAAGTCGGCTTAATTTTTCATCCTAAAACATGTTTTTCCACCAGGTTCAAAATTTTTTTTTCTACTGTTAGGTAATTTTTTGACTATAGATTAAGTTTAAATTACCATAGTTTTGAAAACAGTGCGTTTCTGTGCTTTTTTATGCAACTCTAATAAGGGCGGACTATTCGAACGCTAACATGGCCAGAAAAGACTATGTTCCAAAATGTTGCCAAATAAACTACAATCATAAAAAATTTTATTTCTGGAACATCGTTCAAGTATCAGAGGCTAATTGGCCACGAAAAAACAGCGATTGACAACAATGAAACGGTTAATTTAATATAAATCTAATGGAAGCATATTGTCAAAGAAAGAAAAAGTGTCTTTTTCCAATAATTGTTTGGCCCCTATAACAACTGTTTGATGTGTTTTTGATCTTAGTTAGTCGACATTTGGAAATTGTGCAGTACTAAGATCTTAATTTTAACATAAAAAGTGAAAAAAAAACTTAACACTTTCGCAAACTTTTATTTTTAAGCAAAAAAATGCTACCATTTTCTCGTTAAAGACAAAACTTAAAGTCTTGAATTGAGCATGGCTCCCATTAGCACCGAAAAGAAGTCTCTGCAAAATAGGTGATATACTGGGAAACAAAAATTATAGGTGTTCAGTGCAGAGTTTTCAGATGACAAGGAAACTTGAATATGGGTAAGAAAAAATTTATCCAACTCAAATGAAGTGTCATCAGAGTTGCAATCAAGTATGAATCGTTTAAAAACATCCAAATGGTAGAAAAATTAATATGAATCAAGAGAGTGTGAACAGCTGGTTGCCACCGCGTAAAAAATTTCTCAATTACGATTTTTATAGTCAATAATTCGAGGTAAAATTTAGTGTGTTGAAAAAAAAGAACGGAACCGACCGAAAGTCGGCTTAACTTCTCATCCTAAAACATGTTTTTCCACCAGGTTCAAAGTTTTTTTCTACAGTTAGGTAATTTTTTGACTATAGATTAAGTTTAATTTACCAAAGTTTCAAAAACAGTGCGTTTCTGTGCTTTTTTTGTAACTCTAATAAGGGCGGACTATTCGAACGCTAACATGGCCAGAAAAGCCTATGTTCCAAAATGTTGCCAAATGAACTACAATCATAAATTATTTTAATTCTGGAACATCGTTTGAGTATCAGAGGATAATTGGCCTCGAAAAAAAAGATTGACAATAGTGAAACGGTTAATATATTAAAAATTCAAAGAAAGCAATTTGTCAAAGAAAGAAAAAGTGTCTTTTTCCAATAGTTCTTTGGCTTCTATAACAACTGTTTGATGTGTTTTTGATTTTAATTAGTCTACTTTTGGAAGTCATGCAGTAATAACATCTTAATTTTAACATAAAAAGTGAAAAAATCTGAAAAATTTCGCAAACTGTTACTTTTGAGCCAAAAAAAATTGCCCTTATTTTCACGTTAAAGACAAAAATTTAAGTCACCAAACGAGCATGGCTCCCATTTGCACCACAAAGAAATCTCTGCAAATGAAAATTTTTGCTGAGAAACAAAAATTATAGGTGTTCAGTGCAAAGTTTTCAGATGACAAGGAAACTTGAATATGGGTAGAGAAAAATTTCTCGAACTCAATTGAAATCTATACTACGTGTCAGCAGAGATCTGATGACGCATGACGCCTCTGAACAAGTTTAATTAAAAGGAAAATAACAGAAATGGGACAGAGAATTTTGAGCACGTGAAAATTGCTCATTTTCATGTTTCGTAGATATTTATTTGGATAAAAAAAGAATTTTGACCCAAGAAAAGAGTTTTAAGACGTAGACCTGTCTTAAGATTTTTGAACCTTCGAAACCTATATTGCCTAATACAGTCTGTATGTTAATACAATATCGTCTGCAGAACGGGGTCTCTCAATTGGAGTTCATTTGTAATGAGGATTACAGTTACTAAGTAAAAAAAAAATTGAAACCAATTTTTTTCTCAATTTTTTCCATTCTCAAACTTATCTATGATAGATACGTCTGCATTACCTAGTGTGTATGCAAAAAAGACTTTGTTGGTCACACAGCGGTTTTATCCGTTAACAATTTGGACCACCGAAAGTAAAAAAACAACACCTTAGTGTCAAGAAACTAAATTTAACTTAAGGAAATCAAACAAATTTCCAGTTTTTGACACAACACCAAGTGCAAGACTGGCAAAAGTCAGGTCAGAAACGACGATCATGAATGCGTATTGTCTGTGGGGCCAAAAATAAATAGGGGGCACTTCGAGCCTGAAGCTAAGGCTCAGGCTCGAAGTGCCCCCCCCCCCCCCCCTCACCCCCCCAACCAAAGAAAAGAGTTTTAAGACGTAGACCTGTCTTAAGATTTTTGAACCTTCGAAAACTATATTGCCTGAAACAGTCTGTATATTAATACAATATTGTCTGCAGAACGGGGTTTCTCAATTGGAGTTCATTTGTAATGAGGATTACAGTTTCTAAGTAAAAAAAATGTATGAAACGAATTTTTTTCTCAATTTTTTCCTATTCTCAAATTTAACTTTGATAGATGCGTCTGCATTTCCTAGTGTGTACACAAAAGGGACTTCGCTGGTCACACAGCGGCTATATACGTTAACAATTTGGATCAACGAAAGTAAAAAAAACAACTTCTTGATGTCAAGAGACTAAATTTAACTTAAGGAAATCAAACAAATTTCCAGTTTTTGACACAACACTAAGTACAAGACTGGCAAAAGTCAGGTCAAAAATGACGATCATAAACGCGCATTGAATGTGGGGCCAAAAAATAGGGGGGGCACTTCGAGTCTGAAGCTTAGGCTCAGTCTCGAAGTGCCCCCCTCACCCCCCCCCCCCCCCACCCAAGAAAAGAGTTTTAAGACGTAGACTTGTCTTAATATTTTTGAACCTTCGAAACTTATATTGCCTAATACAGTCTTTATATTTAACCAATTTTGTCTGCAGAACGGGGTTTCTCAATTGGAGTTCATTTGTAATGAGGAGAACAGTTTCTAAGTAAAAAAAATTGTATGAAACAAATTTTTTTCTCAATTTTTTCCATTCTCAAACTTAACTATGATAGATACGTCTGCATTACCTAGTGTGTATGCAAAAAAGACTTTGTTGGTCACACAGCGGTTTTATCCGTTAACAATTTGGACCACCGAAAGTAAAAAAACAACACCTTAGTGTCAAGAAACTAAATTTAACTTAAGGAAATCAAACAAATTTCCAGTTTTTGACACAACACCAAGTGCAAGACTGGCAAAATTCAGGTCAGAAACGACGATCATGAATGCGTATTGTCTGTGGGGCCAAACAAAAATAGGGGGCACTTCGAGCCTGAAGCTTAGGCTCAGGCTCGAAGTGCCCCCCCCCCCCCCTCACCCCCCCCCCCCAACCAAAGAAAAGAGTTTTAAGACGTAGACCTGTCTTAAGATTTTTGAACCTTCGAAACCTATATTGCCTGAAACAGTCTGTATATTAATACAATATTGTCTGCAGAACGGGGTTTCTCAATTGGAGTTCATTTGTAATGAGGATTACAGTTTCTAAGTAAAAAAAATGTATGAAACGAATTTTTTTCTCAATTTTTTCCTATTCTCAAATTTAACTTTGATAGATGCGTCTGCATTTCCTAGTGTGTATACAAAAGGGACTTCGTTGGTCACACAGCGGCTATATACGTTAACAATTTGGATCAACGAAAGTAAAAAAACAACTTCTTAATGTCAAGAGACTAAATTTAACTTAAGGAAATCAAACAAATTTCCAGTTTTTGACACAACACTAAGTACAAGACTGGCAAAAGTCAGGTCAAAAATGACGATCATAAACGCGCATTGTCTGTGGGGCCAAAAAATAGGGGGGGCACTTCGAGCCTGAAGCTTAGGCTCAGTCTCGAAGTGCCCCCCTCACCCCCCCCCCCCAACCCAAGAAAAGAGTTTTAAGACGTAGACTTGTCTTAATATTTTTGAACCTTCGAAACTTATATTGCCTAATACAGTCTTTATATTTAATTAATTTTGTCTGCAGAACGGGGTTTCTCAATTGGAGTTCATTTGTAATGAGGAGAACAGTTTCTAAGTAAAAAAAATTGTATGAAACAAATTTTTTTCTCAATTTTTTCCATTCTCAAATTTAACTTTGATAGATACGTCTGCATTTCCTAGTGTGTATACAAAAGGGACTTCGTTGGTCAAACAGCGGCTCTATCCTTTAACAATTTGGACCACCGAAAGTAAAAAAACACAACTTCTTAGTGTCAAGAAGCTAAATTTAACTTTGCTAAATTTTTTTTTCTACTGTTAGGTAATTTTTTGACTATAGATTAAGTTTAAATTACCATAGTTTTGAAAACAGTGCGTTTCTGTGCTTTTTTATGCAACTCTAATAAGGGCGGACTATTCGAACGCTAACATGGCCAGAAAAGACTATGTTCCAAAATGTTGCCAAATAAACTACAATCATAAAAAATTTTATTTCTGGAACATCGTTCAAGTATCAGAGGCTAATTGGCCACGAAAAAACAGCGATTGACAACAATGAAACGGTTAATTTAATATAAATCTAATGGAAGCACATTGTCAAAGAAAGAAAAAGTGTCTTTTTCCAATAATTGTTTGGCCCCTATAACAACTGTTTGATGTGTTTTTGATCTTAGTTAGTCGACATTTGGAAATTGTGCAGTACTAAGATCTTAATTTTAACATAAAATGTGAAAAAAAAAACTTAACACTTTCGCAAACTTTTATTTTTAAGCAAAAAAATGCCACCATTTTCTCGTTAAAGACAAAACTTAAAGTCTTGAATTGAGCATGGCTCCCATTAGCACCGAAAAGAAGTCTCTGCAAAATAGGTGATATACTGGGAAACAAAAATTATAGGTGTTCAGTGCAGAGTTTTCAGATGACAAGGAAACTTGAATATGGGTAAGAAAAAATTTATCCAACTCAAATGAAGTGTCATCAGAGTTGCAATCAAGTATGAATCGTTTAAAAACATCCAAATGGTAGAAAAATTAATATGAATCAAGAGAGTGTGAACAGCTGGTTGCCACCGCGTAAAAAATTTCTCAATTACGATTTTTATAGTCAATAATTCGAGGTAAAATTTAGTGTGTTGAAAAAAAAGAACGGAACCGACCGAAAGTCGGCTTAACTTTTCATCCTAAAACATGTTTTTCCACCAGGTTCAAAGTTTTTTTCTACAGTTAGGTAATTTTTTGACTATAGATTAAGTTTAATTTACCAAAGTTTCAAAAACAGTGCGTTTCTGTGCTTTTTTTGTAACTCTAATAAGGGCGGACTATTCGAACGCTAACATGGCCAGAAAAGCCTATGTTCCAAAATGTTGCCAAATGAACTACAATCATAAATTATTTTAATTCTGGAACATCGTTTGAGTATCAGAGGATAATTGGCCTCGAAAAAAATGATTGACAATAGTGAAACGGTTAATATATTAAAAATTCAAAGAAAGCAATTTGTCAAAGAAAGAAAAAGTGTCTTTTTCCAATAGTTCTTTGGCTTCTATAACAACTGTTTGATGTGTTTTTGATTTTAATTAGTCTACTTTTGGAAGTCATGCAGTAATAACATCTTAATTTTAACATAAAAAGTGAAAAAATCTGAAAAATTTCGCAAACTGTTACTTTTGAGCCAAAAAAAATTGCCCTTATTTTCACGTTAAAGACAAAAGTTTAAGTCACCAAACGAGCATGGCTCCCATTTGCACCACAAAGAAATCTCTGCAAATGAAAATTTTTGCTGAGAAACAAAAATTATAGGTGTTCAGTGCAAAGTTTTCAGATGACAAGGAAACTTGAATATGGGAGAGAAAAATTTCTCGAACTCAATTGAAATCTATACTACGTGTCAGCAGAGATCTGATGAAGCATGACGCCTCTGAACAAGTTTAATTAAAAGGAAAATAACAGAAATGGGACAGAGAATTTTGAGCACGTGAAAATTGCTCATTTTCATGTTTCGTAGATATTTATTTGGATAAAAAAAGAATTTTGACCCAAGAAAAGAGTTTTAAGACGTAGACCTGTCTTAAGATTTTTGAACCTTCGAAACCTATATTGCCTAATACAGTCTGTATGTTAATACAATATCGTCTGCAGAACGGGGTCTCTCAATTGGAGTTCATTTGTAATGAGGATTACAGTTACTAAGTAAAAAAAAAAATTGAAACCAATTTTTTTCTCAATTTTTTCCATTCTCAAACTTAACTATGATAGATACGTCTGCATTGCCTAGTGTGTATGCAAAAAAGACTTTGTTGGTCACACAGCGGTTTTATCCGTTAACAATTTGGACCACCGAAAGTAAAAAAACAACACCTTAGTGTCAAGAAACTAAATTTAACTTAAGGAAATCAAACAAATTTCCAGTTTTTGACACAACACCAAGTGCAAGACTGGCAAAAGTCAGGTCAGAAACGACGATCATGAATGCGTATTGTCTGTGGGAACAAAAAAAATAGGGGGCACTTCGAGCCTGAAGCTTAGGCTCATGCTCGATGTGCCCCCCCCCTCACCCCCCCCCCAACCAAAGAAAAGAGTTTTAAGACGTAGACCTGTCTTAAGATTTTTGAACCTTCGAAACCTATATTGCCTGAAACAGTCTTTATATTAATACAATATTGTCTGCAGAACGGGGTTTCTCAATTGGAGTTCATTTGTAATGAGGATTACAGTTTCTAAGTAAAAAAAATGTATGAAACGAATTTTTTTCTCAATTTTTTCCTATTCTCAAATTTAACTTTGATAGATGCGTCTGCATTTCCTGGTGTGTAAACAAAAGGGACTTCGTTGGTCACACAGCGGCTATATACGTTAACAATTTGGATCAACGAAAGTAAAAAAACAACTTCTTAATGTCAAGAGACTAAATTTAACTTAAGGAAATCAAACAAATTTCCAGTTTTTGACACAACACTAAGTACAAGACTGGCAAAAGTCAGGTCAAAAATGACGATCATAAACGCGCATTGTCTGTGGGCCAAAAAATAGGGGGGCACTTCGAGCCTGAAGCTTAGGCTCAGTCTCGAAGTGCCCCCCTCACCCCCCCAACCCAAGAAAAGAGTTTTAAGACGTAGACTTGACTTAATATTTTTGAACCTTCGAAACTTATATTGCCTAATACAGTCTGTATATTAATAAAATATTGTCTGCAGAACGGGGTTTCTCAATTGGAGTTCATTTGTAATGAGGAGAACAGTTTCTAAGTAAAAAAAATTGTATGAAACAAATTTTTTTCTCAATTTTTTCCATTCTCAAACTTAACTATGATAGATACGTCTGCATTACCTAGTGTGTATGCAAAAAAGACTTTGTTGGTCACACAGCGGTTTTATCCGTTAACAATTTGGACCACCGAAAGTAAAAAAACAACACCTTAGTGTCAAGAAACTAAATTTAACTTAAGGAAATCAAACAAATTTCCAGTTTTTGACACAACACCAAGTGCAAGACTGGCAAAATTCAAGTCAGAAACGACGATCATGAATGCGTATTGTCTGTGGGGCCAAAAAAAATAGGGGGCACTTCGAGCCTGAAGCTTAGGCTCAGGCTCGAAGTGCCCCCCCCCCCCCCTTACCCCCCCAACCAAAGAAAAGAGTTTTAAGACGTAGACCTGTCTTAAGATTTTTGAACCTTCGAAACCTATATTGCCTGAAACAGTCTGTATATTAATACAATATTGTCTGCAGAACGGGGTTTCTCAATTGGAGTTCTTTTGTAATGAGGATTACGGTTTCTAATTAAAAAAAATGTATGAAACAAATTTTTTTCTCAATTTTTTCCATTCTCAAATTTAACTTTGATAGATACGTCTGCATTTCCTAGTGTGTATACAAAAGGGATTTCGTTGGTCACACAGCGGCTCCATCCGTTAACAATTTGGACCACCGAAAGTAAAAAACACAACTTCTTAGTGTCAAGAAGCTAAATTTAACTTAAGGAAATCAAACAAACTTCCAGTTTTTGACACAACACCAAGTACAAGACTGGCAAAAGTCAGGTCAAAAACGACGATCATAAACGCGTATTGTTTGTGCGGCCCCAAAAAAATAGGGGGACACTTCGAGCCTGAAGCTTAGGCTCAGGCTCGAAGTGCCCCCCCTCACCCCCCCCCCCCATCCCAAGAAAAGAGTTTTAAGACGTAGACTTGTCTTAAGATTTTTGAAGCTTCGAAACTTATATTGCCTAATACAGTCTGTATATTAATACAATATTGTCTGCACAACGGGGTTTCTCAATTGGAGTTCATTTGTAATGAGGATTACAGTTTCTAAGTAAAGAAAAATGTATGAAACAAAATTTTTTCTCAATTTTTTCCATTCTCAAATTTAACTTTGATAGATGCGTCTGCATTTCCTAGTGTGTACACAAAAAGGACTTCGTTGGTCACACAGCGGCTTTATACGTTAACAATTTGGACCAACGAAAGTAAAAAAAAACAACTTCTTAATGTCAAGAGACTAAATTTAACTTAAGGAAATCAAACAAATTTCCAGTTTTTGACACAACACCAGGTACAAGACTGGCAAAAGTCAGGTCAAAAATGACGATCATAAACGCGCATTGTCTTAGGGGCCAAAAAAATAGGGGGGACACTTCGAGCCTGAGGCTTAGGCTCAGGCTCGAAGTGCCCCCCCCCCAACCCAAGAAAAGGGTTTTAAGACGTAGACTTGTCTTAATTTTTTTGAACCTTCGAAACTTATATTGCCTAATACAGTCTGTATATTAATAAAATATTGTCTGCAGAACGGGGTTTCTCAATTGGAGTTCTTTTGTAATGAGGATTACGGTTTCTAATTAAAAAAAATGTATGAAACAAATTTTCTTCTCAATTTTTTCCATTCTCAAATTTAACTTTGATAGATACGTCTGCATTTCCTAGTGTGTATACAAAAGGGACTTCGTTGGTCACACAGCGGCTCCATCCGTTAACAATTTGGACCACCGAAAGTAAAAAACACAACTTCTTAGTGTCAAGAAGCTAAATTTAACTTAAGGACATCGAACCAATTTCCAGTTTTTGACACAACACCAAGTAAAAGACTGGCAAAAGTCGGGTCAAAAATGACGATCATAAACGCGCATTGTCTGTGGGACCAAAAAAATAGGGGGACACTTCGAGCCCGAGGCTTAGGCTCAGGCTCGAAGTGCCCCCCCCAACCCAAGAAAAGGGTTTTAAGACGTAGACTTGTCTTAACATTTTTGAACCTTCGAAACTTATATTGCCTAATACGGTCTGTATATTAATAAAATATGGTCTGCAGAACGGGGTTTCTCAATTGGAGTTCATTTGTAATGAGGATTAGAATAATATTAGTTCTTATTGAGATCCTGCAGCTAATTTCTGCTCCGTTAAATTTAATGATGCAACAGGTTTTTAGCAATTTTCTTGATTATTAAAGCGTGTGTTCATTTTTTTTTATTCCTGCAAGCAATTTTTGCTTTGTCACTGCCGTTTTGAGGTTTTTGGTAATAATATGGGGTACATGGCACTCTTTGACCATATTCAAGTTTTTGTTTTTCTAGTCAGTTGAATTCAAATGAAAATGGGTGTCCGGCCAAACTCTAATATGGTCCTCAAATTGGAACTTGAATATGGTCAAGTTCAACTTTAATCTGGGTACGGGTTCACAGCTTGAATTTGGTCACAAAAATATGGGTAAAGGGAAAAACGGGGCCAAACATGAATATAGGTGAATTTTGGTCCATATTCAAGTTTGGCTACTACTACTACTACTACTACTACTACTACTACTACTACTACTACTACTACTACTACTACTACTACTACTACTACTACTACTACTACTACTACTACCTTTACTAATACTACTACTAATACTACTACTACTATTACTACTACTACTACTACTACTACTACTACTACTACTACTACTGCTACTACTACTACTACTACTACTACTACTACTACTACTACTACTACTACTACTACTACTACTACTACTACTACTACTACTGCTACTACAGGTGCCTGAATTTTTTTTCATTTTCCAAAGACTTGCAAATTGTGCCTCTCGAATATAAAAAATGATACAAAGCCTTTCTATGGGAATTATTATTGGAAGTGTTCTAAGAATTCTGCCGATGACGCATATGAAATTCCAAGATCAGACACGAACTCACATAAGGTTGTCAAAATTGAAATAAAATATATAAATGTGAAAGAGCTTATAATTGTCAAGTATCTAGGCGTCAAACTGGTGTTATCCCTCTTTCTCCACAAACAGGTGATAAATTTCTTCAGAAAAATAGTAGTAGCAATAAAACATAACAGAACAATTTCAGAGAATTTACTATTGTTTGTTTGAGAATTTACTATTTTTGTCATCTCTGCTGTTTAAATATTTAGCGATGTTGCCAATGGAACAATTTGGGCGCCCTTCTGTCTAAAAGGAGCACGAGATCGTACATTTCAATTAAAATAGGATTTAGAAACCTTATGCAGTACATGAAATTGCAACCTGTTGCAAACTTGAAAATAATACCCAAAATATTACCAGTTAACATTCGATTAGCACAAAAACTGCATTCAATATTTTTGGCAAGAATAATATTTTCAAAAAACTATTTTTTTACTGAGATAATTTTTAATAACAAGAAAAATGGAACAAGTAAAAAACCTTTCAAAAAGTTCAACACTTGCCTTTCCTCCTGTGCTACCTGAGTATGTATCTTCATTTAAAATTTTCAGTACAGTAAATTTTAATAAAATGTACTTATCTAGTTCATTTTAATTGCCTTTCATTTCTTGTTATTCTATTTAGTTCAAATATTCTGTCACGACTGGCTTTTTATTCATTCACCTTTTGTTTCTCGCCTCGTGATCAGACAATTCTGGTCACACTTTCATGCTTTGCTTATAAATACTCCAGTTTTACTCTCGGTTATTCAATTCAAAATCAGTTGCTTCTCAGTCCTTTTGATCTCACGCCGCAAGTGCGAGCTGTGATTTCGCACCGTGAAATCCAAATAGCAAAGTAATACGCTCGCGTACCGCGAAAACATAGAAAAACTAAATAGAGTACGACATGGCGCAGTCAGTAAGCAAGCGAACACCACCCGGAACTGACGCGTTCTGAGACAAACGATCACCCGATCCACCACTAGGATGGGAGAAGTGGAATGTCCGATACAAATTGGCACTTCTGGCAAAAAAAGTAATTCTCGATACTCTACTCGGCCCAAAACCTGAAATGGTCGACTTTCTATTGGAATCAATCTACGAGGAGACAACTGTCGGTTCTTCTGCGCAATCTGAGAGAGAACGAAATAATCGTAATGCACGTTTGAAAATGAACTGGCAGAATAAATGCCAAAGAAAAATTGAAGTTGGCATCATGTGCGGGGACAAACCTTGGCCACTAGTGGACCGAAAAACAGTTTTTTTTACTTTTTTTGAGCATCTGTGTGGAAGGAAGAAAGATCCTGGTTAGGAAAAACTCACATATATTGACCGATAATTTGTCCACAACTGAATTCTGGAAAATAGTAGAGGCTGTCTTTATACGATCCTGAAACTTTACTTTTGACCGTCACGTTTTTTGTATAACGAAGCAACTTCGAGGCAGAATTGTTGAATATTTCTATGGAAAGGTCAAAGAACTGGCGGGAAATCGTGATTCTGAGAACAAGGAGGAAATCTTGATACGTGATGTCTTCATCACACAACTAATTGATCCGGAGATTCAAGAGGAACGTCTTAAGCATACAGAGCAGCCAAGACAAGCGTTGGATTTGGCAATAAACTCGGGGAACTCGGGTTGCAAAATCAAC
Organism: Convolutriloba macropyga; assembly: GCF_964194025.1. Classification (NCBI taxonomy): domain Eukaryota; kingdom Metazoa; phylum Xenacoelomorpha; order Acoela; family Convolutidae; genus Convolutriloba; species Convolutriloba macropyga. Next base: position 16,377 of record NW_027453052.1, read on the forward strand.
ATCAAACAACATAATAAGAACCTCATTCCGGCTAGCGGAAACGCAATTCAGTATCACCCTAGTTCTCGATCATTGAATTGGTCACTCTCGAACAACTTTCAGAAACAAGGTAATCGCCCACCTATCTATTGTTCGAAATGTGGTTGAAACTGGCTTCCAAACCATCGGGATAATTATATCGCTAAAGGCAAAACATGCAATAACTGCGGCTTGGTAAATCATTTCGCTAAAGGCTGTCGTAAACAAAAGAAATCAAAGCTACAAAATCCAAAGAGATCTGTGAATACAGTAGATGAAGACCCACATCCTAAGAATTCGGTAAACTGTCTTCATTCAACAAAAATCTACGAATCTGAACATAGCAGCGGGTAGGACAATATGGTCGCTTTCATTCAAAATAATATTGTGAAAATAGAACCCCTAAACCTGCCGATCAAAATTGGCAACATTTCAAATAAACTTCTCTTTGACTCCGGGAGTGCATGCAGCATTCTTAATCAATCACTCGTGTCGCGGGTGATCGATAGCAGTTCACATGCGTTGTGGGTCCGCGCCAACGCAAATCCACAGCTCAAAAGCTTCTCTAATGAACTAATTCACATCGAAGGCAAAATACAATGTCCTGCATCGACTAACGGTTGAAAATCACGTTCAGCTACATTCACGGTTCTCGCTGACGGTTTGAAATTATTAATCGGTCTGATTTGTTTGACCAATGAGGACTAGCAGTAACGCAGTCACCCTTGCCTCTAGGTAATAAAGTCAAAAAAGTTTCACCATACTTCAGGGGATTCAGAGAACACAAAGCTTTACAAATACCTAAACTAATATCCTCCCGTATTGGACGTTCAAAAAATCATGTTACAAAATCAAAATGTCACAAAAACTTTCAACCTGGGCACCAGAAAGGTAGACGCATACCCATTAAATTACAAGATAATGTTAATAATGAACTATAAGTTAATAAAATTTTCGGATGAAAAACACATAATAAAAACTCACTAATTGCTCTGATAAATATTTCATTTCCCCAATAGTGGTTACTGTTAAAAAAGATCGGTCAATTAAACTTGCACTTGATTCAAAAATATTAAATAAAGCAATTCACAAAAATAAAAAATTAAAATGCCGAACATTTTTGCGCTCATTGATTCCGTATCTCAACAAATTAGAGATCTTGCGTTGCAAACACCACTTATTTCTCTACGCTAGATTTAAAATTCGAGTACAGCCAGCTAAATTTAGACCCAAACACAGCTAATCATTGCAATCTTAACATAATCAGCGGCGATATTACCGTTTTACAGATATGCCGGCGGAAATTAAGTAGCTATGGACTAAACCTTCCTTGGTTTATAGAATACGTACTGTTTTCTTTATAAAATCTTAATTGTTAGTAAAGGATTAAAAGAAGAACACAAAAATTATTACTAAATTGTCTTAAACGTTTGAATCAAGAAAATCTTAGGATTAATCTTCCAAAAATGCTATTTTTCTGAAATAGAAATTGACTGGCTCGGCTATCATATTTCAAAATCTGGTATTTTGACCATCGAGAGCAAAACTTCAGCTATCTTGGCCCTCGAAGCACCAAAGACTTTGAAGAAACTTCGATCTTTTCTCGGTTCGGTACAATATATTAGTAAATTTTTTCAGAATCTTGCAAAAATTAGCCACCCATTACATCCTTTGTAAGAAAAATCATATAAATTTATCTGCACTTAAGTACATGAAAATTGTTTTTCTGAAATAAACAAAATGCATTGATGTAAAATGTGGCTATGACAATTTTCGTGATGTAAAATACTATTTAATATAAAAAACGTTTGTAATCAGAACTACTTTTGCTGTTATTTTTGGTATTTTTATCATGTCATTGATTTGCAGTGAGAACAGTCTCTAAATTGAGTGTGTGAGAACTGTCCCTAAATTGTCTCTAAATCGCACTGAAAATTGTCAATCCAACCCGGAAATCGAAACACGCGTAAAATGTTGTGCATCTCGTTTTTGTCTTGGGGCATTGCTTGAGCAATTAACAGTCGATGGATGAAAACCGATTGCGTTTGCATCTAGATCTTTAAATTCTCGTGAAGAGCGATACAGCGTGAACGAATTAGAACTTCTTCGGGTAGTTTGGTCTATTGAATATTTCAAAACTACCTGTACGGAAAGACCTTTACAGTAATTACAGACCACAGACCTTTTATTTTCATATTGAAAGAAAATTGTTGAAATGAATCTTACAAAAGTATTTTATCCCGCTGGATAGATAGATTTTTACCTTTAACATTTCATATCGAACATATGCCAGGGGCAAAAATTGGATTATTGGACTACACTTCAGCACATCCAAACCAAAAGCCTAAAAAAAGCTACCGCTTAGGATGAAAAATTTATTGTTTCAAAACTCGAACTCATTTCCGCATCTGTAAATGTGTTGAATGTCAACTCTAGTCAATCAGCATGGCATTTACGTCCTCTATTACAAGTAAATGAACACTAACCTCAAATCACACCTAAAAGTGAACCTGATATACAGTCAATAAATACAATTAGCACACTTGCCACTCGCTCACATACGCATGATTTTTTTATCCCCCGGTCCGCAAAGTGAATTTACCAATACCAGTTGAAATTTAAACAATTCTAATTATTTATACCCTGCGCCGCAAATACCAATTAAGAGTCCGCTCGCTTAGCGAAATTCATCTCAATTCAAGCAATCTTTCCCAAATAGGAATGAAAAGTAATTCGCAGGGCGTGATAATCATTTCTCGAAGTTTAATTTCCCACCAATTACAAGACATTCCAATAATACTTTCCAAAGTCATATCCCAAAAATAAAATCAGTGTTTTTTGCCCAACATAACTCCAGAATTCAGTCGCATAAATCTCAAACTCAATCTCACTTTCATTCAACCAATAGCTCTGATATCAACTTCATCAATATAAATAAAACCCCAACGCCTTCTAAGGAATGAACCACTCGAGTCCGGTTTAATGACTCCTCCAGCCCCGCGAATCCACCTCAAACTCTCCCGAAGTGACCTTGCACAGCGAATCTTCTTCCAACCCCAACTACCTCAACTTCCACTGCAGTATCATCCGGCGTTAGCATTCCTCTAACTCCTAGCCCTCAAATCCGCACATTTGATAAAATCATCGAGAAGATATTAAGTAAGTCTCTAATCGCCTCACTCACTAGCAAAGACGCAGTTCTTAAAGAGGTACGCAATTGCATATTAAAGAACAACGAAGCACGCCTAAAGAAACCTAACCCGTATATCCACTCCTACTGGAGAGATTTACTTTTCCGCTCTGGCTGCTTCTGTATAGAAGAAAAACTAGCAATACCCAACGTCCTCCGCGAAGCTCTGATAGACGACATTCACGCGAGCCCTCCAGGTTCCTGGGGAATGATGTGAATGGCCATCCATACATGAACCGCGAGCTCATTGTTAAATCAAAAGAATGTAAACAATGCACGGCAATCGTTAAGAATCTTAAATATGTTATTCCCGCTCAGCCATTTCAACATTATATATCATGTGTTCAACCGAATCAGGAAATTCATTTTGATTTTGGAGGACCAATTTTTGATGAAAAAAAGGGGAATGAAATATATTTCTTAGCTGCGATAGATCGATTCTATAAATACCCTACTGCATGTATTTATGAAAAAGTCTACAGTCCTAATGTGTTAAAATTTTTGTATAGGTATATCAAAAATCACGTAATTCCGAGGTCTTTTTGTTGGGAAAAAGCAAAATCTATTGTTGGAAATCAAGCAAAGACCTTCTGCAATAGAGATAACAATGAAAATTTTGAAGCTCTTGTTAACGGTCATCGTGATAATGGTTTGGTAGAAAAATTGATTCAAAGAAATAAAAATAAACTGGCATGTATCAAAAAGGAAAACTTATCTAATAACTCATTCAATATAGAGAATGCAAAAAAAGTTATTATTCACCAATTCCGAATATGTAAACAAAAAACGTCAAAGTTTTCGCCCTTCGAGGCACATTTGGTAGAAAGCCTAATAACCCACTGAGCGTAATCTCTACAAAACCTAATTATCTAGCCTCCCTTACGAGAATATTATAAACCACTATTTAGATGAGGACACTGTTACTCCAAAAGACATTCTGCCAGACGACAAATAGAACAACGGCTATAGGAGTGACATTGAGGTTGAAAATTGTTTGACCCAGATTATGAGAGACGCCAACAAACGGGAGAGGCAAAGCACACACAGGAAGTCAAGGTTTCCTTGCTCTGAAACATGCCGACCATTTCTTTTCACAAAAAGAGCGGTGCAGGTGAAATTGCCTTGAAAAATACACGGCAAAAGGCGATCCAAAAAAATCGAGGCACTCTACCGGGTATTAGCCCCAGCATCAAACATCCTCAAAGTGAGCCCTACTACGTCCGCCACCAAAGAACTGGGCAAAGCAACCGTAACCGTAAGGAATAGTTACATTGCTGAGTTTGGCACCTTACAAGAACGGCAAACCCCGTTGAGAGTATATGCCGATTGTCGCCGGTCTCGAACTAGCAAGAAAGTCATCGAGGAACGTATTCAGATCCACATTAAGCAGTTTACTAGAGAAATCAAGGGCGACAAGAAGATGGAACACTGCAGACAAAAAAGCCCGCTATTGTAGTTTTCTCTTCGAGCTCGATTGTTGCACGCACGATGCGAGGGAGCATTCCAAAGGTACCAAAATTTTTAGCGCTGCAAAATTAGAACAACACCGACCAAGCCAACCCGCAGAACGAATTAATTCTGCCTTAAATTTCGGTCTCAACATCTGCTCTCCAACGAACAGTTCAAGCAACTCATACGACGCAAAATAAAGGTTCCTCAGATAGAAACAATCGTAGTCCCTCATATTATGGTTTCAAAAACTTCTCTTCGGATTCTCCGATAGCAGCACCACCAAAACAAACACGCAGGGCAGGTGATGTTGAAAACTCCCAACCTACATCAATATCGGTAGTTGAAACAGCACATACAGACCACCGCTGACCAGTTACTCGAGGAGGATAATATTTCTCCAGTAATTGGAAGAGCATCGCAACCCCACCCACAAATTCTCACTCTTGTTAATCAGCAGACCGCGACTCTTGATGAAGAAGTTTGATCGATGACGGTATATGAAGCGGAAAATCAGGAGAGCTATGATTGAACTTTATTAAGCCTATGTTTACACTCATAAACTCTATTTACACTCATGATCTCCTAATTTTTATATTATGTCTTAATTATTAGTTATGGTCACCAGTGCATATATCGTTATTATCTATTTAACTGGGGATCGAGTAATAATTTATAAATAATTATAATATTACTATATACAAAGATAAAATTGTCCCATACGTACGTAAATTGTCATTTTTCTTTTTCGCAGCGTGAGGTATGTCATACCTGAGTATGTATTATGTGATACTTGAGTTTTTGATACCTGAGTCGGTATGTGATACAAGAGGTATGTGATACCGTCATTTAGTTTAATCAGTGCAGTAAAAATTAATACAATGTACTGATTTAGTTCATAATAAATTGCCCTTCACTTCTTGTTAATCTTAGTTCAAATTTCCTGTCACAAGTCGCCTTTTATTCATTCACTTTTTGTTTTCCCCCCTGTAATCAAACATGTCAAATCATACGTTCATACTTTGTTTATAATTACTTCACTTATACTATCGCTTGTTCATTTCAAATTCAGTTGCTTCTCCTTCCTCTTGATCTCACGCCGCAAGTGCGATTTGTGATTTCGCACCGTGAAATCCAAATCGCAAAGTAATACGCTCGTGCACGGCGAAAACATATAAAAACTTAATAGAATACGAAACCTCCAAATAGTTACCATGGTGAAATGGTCCTATCTTTGAAGTCAAAAAAATATCGCACACTAGTCTTTGCCCGAATTTGAGTAAAATGTCAATACTTTTTTGTTAAACTTTCTGTTAGTAATAGGATGGGCTGTAGCTGCAAAAATTTCTGCATAGGATGTCATCACAAAATGTTTCTTGATTTCATCATTTTCTCTTGTCTGAAAAATCTATTAGGTTGTCTCAAAAATTGAACGAAATAGAGAAGACTCAAATCCCGAATCCTGGGTGTAGTGTCGAGATTCGTGGAAGTAAGATTCAACAAGACTGTCATGCAGATTGAGCGCCAATTTAGCAAAAAAAGAGGCACAATTATCTGAACTGTCGACTGAGACCAAAAAATCATCGGCAGCTGAATTAAATCCTCTACAGTAACAATAATAAACTCTACAAATAAAACTTCCGAGTCTTGAATAGTTTAAAACTGAAAAAGACAAGCACATCTTGTAGAGAAAAGCTCAATTACGAAAAGCTCAAGATTTGCAGAATCTCTCTGAAGTTTTTGATGAAGTAGATGCTCACTGTTGTTTTCATTTCCTCCAAAATTGTTTCATTGTGTCGAAACTGCTCTACACTTTTAGAACAAGCCCTTGTTTCTTGAATCAAGTGTGGTTGGAGAGATAGAATGCATTTATGATATGATGATCCAGTAAGAGGAAAAATAAAAAAAATGAAGGGAAATGCATTTCTCCAAGCAGTTTTTCCTTTTTCAAGGGTAGACCAGTTGTCTCATCCGTGCAAATGTTGGCTCTTCCCGCTTCCTGAGTTTCAGCAGTAGGCACACAATGGACTTCTGTTAAATTTTTTCGTTGAAAAAGTTTTTGATTTGACTTTCAAACGTAGCTTGGACGTCTGGTATGAGGGGACACCATTCGAAGAGCCATTTGACGCCAAAATCCTAAGAGATTGGTCGAAGCAAGTTTACGAGATATCCACTCGTGACTTCATTTTAAAAACTTTGTCCAGATCTTTTCTGTTAGTGTCTCAGCTTAGTAGGCGCATATTATTTCCAACCCCCAGCCACAAGTGTAATTTTTTTTGAAAACTATTTTTCTATGTAATGACAGGTGGTCTCTAAGGGGGTGCATAAAGTACTGGGATTACAAACGTAAATGACCCCATTGTCTTTAGGCGCTTAGAACCAGTGTCTGGGACCCACTCAAATGAGTATGTGGTGAAATGGCAGAATCAGACGGCTGGCACGGTCTCTCGAGACTTGGAACGCAGTGAAACCTTCTTGCCACGCAAACGTTAACATTTCGATTCAGCAAAAATTGGCTTCCGTTCGTATACCATCAGTGGTAGAAACAACTACCAATAAAATCAAAGTACTTTGCCGATTAAGCACAGGGCGCAACTGACTCAAACTGTTAGTGCTAGTCAATTTATGTTGCGTAAATCAGAATGTGACGATCTGACGATGAAATTTGCCAAACAGATCACTAGAGGTTTGCAGAAACTAATGTAACGAAAAAGATAAAAGGGAAGATTTATCAGAGGCTTAAGACAACTGGATCACAACTGACCAGCTTGTTTTGTCGATTCCCAGTAGCAGTAACGAGAACCCCAATAAATTTCGCTCTCGCTTTTTCAAAAATTTAAAAAAATTAATTCGAAAGTTGGGTTCAACTCAAACGATGCTAAAGCTGCATTAGAATCGACTATTTTGAAAGATGACAAAAAAGTATACCGCGATCTTAATAGCTTTTACACCAATTTACCGGTCAGGCAGTTGATTGAAATTGGCCTTGAAAACTGTACTCCAGAAGTGAGGTTCCGGAGAATCCGGTGGTCAGCTATGGAGAACCTTCTGAGACTAGCCGTATCGAATGTCCACTTTAAATGTAGAAAACGTGGCAATCGGGAGGCTTAGCCATGGGTGCTTCGTTGGCCGCAATTTAGTTAATTGTTGCAGTTGTAGGGTTTTGAAAAGTCCTTACAAAAGCTTTACGAGAATGGGAAAAACAAAAAAGACCTTTATATGAAGGGAAGCTGCAATGATTGTAACCAACGCCTTACTTTGCGAGGTGAAGAGCTTAAAGTCTTGTTAAATCTGATGTCAAGCAAACTGTCAAAATGTTACTGAAGTGGATTAAAAAGGTATACAAGAACTTGTATGGATCTTTTCTCATTGTCCAAAAAGGACTTGCAGCAATTAAAATTGGTCGAGGTATATGAATGACATTTTTGCACCATTAAGAAGAGTGTTGCATAAAAATCATAAAGAAGGCGACAACAAAGCACCCCAAGAGACAAAATCAACTCAACAACAACAAAAATTTCAACGAAATTGTGATTAAGCCGATGTATTTTTTTGTTCAATTAAGAGGAAACATCACACAACAATTAGAGGGTAAACCGATAAAACTGTGATACCTAAAATCTTTTCACAACGAGAAAACTAAGAATCTGCTGGCCAACCCTGAGATCATATTTTGATAGAAGTCTGAATTCGCTGTGGTACATTAGATTACATGTAATGGATTTAATTCCATCTATGTTGGCAAAACAAGTCAAAAAGTTGCCACTGGAGAGAGATGGAGAGAGAGAGAGAGAGAGAGAGAGAGAGAGAGAGAGATAGGTAAGAACTAAGTCTCTTTTCAGAGACCCAAACATGTCATTATAAAATTGTGGTCGGTCACCTTGCAAATACTGCAATAACAACAAATGAAATAGCATATATCGTCAGAGTCGAAAAAATTTTCCTTAAGAAACTTGCGAACTGTCCGTTTCCCGAACGCGTCAGCAGCTTTTAAGATGCCACGACGATTCAGGAAATTGTAATTGTTGACTGCTCGGCTGAAGAAGGAATTATCGTTAAAATTGTAGTGGCATTGGAGGGCCTTGAATGCAGTGCGTCTGTACTTACCAGCATCCGTTCTTCGCAGAATGAAGCGGTCAGCGTTGTGTGTATACTTACCATCCAGCATGTCTAACAATAGGTTGAGTGTGTTATTTTCGATACGATTGCTCGGGTAACACGTCGTACTTTTCTAGCTGATTTACATAGCAGCATACGAATTTACGAGCATCAAATGAAAGATTTTCCGGTGGGACAATAGCTCGTTGAGTGTTAAATTAATGAATGCTCAGGAGAAAAAAATACTTTTTGAATTTCAAATGTTACTGTGGTATATATTAATTCGAAAGTTTTTCAGCACGAACATCTGTTAACCCCCACCACAAGACAAACAATGGCATCAACGCCCTGAATGCTGTCAACCCCCATAACAAAACCTTAACAAGAAATCAGTTTTATAACAAGAATTACATTGAAATGTTCCAAAACGGTAGAAAACCACTAAGAAAATCAGAACATTAAATTCAACAATCTTGATGGAAAAATTAAAATCAAATTGGAAAACGAAATTTTAATAAATTTTTGTTTTACCGATAAACAATATTCTGAGAAGCTCTTATTTTACTGTTTGTTTATTTTTGAATTGAATCACTTTTACTGTAAACAGAACACTTTTAAGTTGCCTTCTACCCGATGATGCTATATATAGCGAAAAACGATTGCACATTAATTTTTCTAACTGAAGTAGCTTTTTAACAAGCCTATAACAAAAGATAACACTGAGGACACACATTTCTTCAGAAAAATAAAACAAAAACCAGGATATACATTTGTTGTTATTGCTGTTTTGGATTTTCAGGTTATACTGATGGGAGTTCTTCCTTTTGCTACTTTTCTTTTCGAGTTTACTGGTGCAGAAGTTCCACTCATGCCCACTTTCAAATCCCCGTAACGCAGAAAAAAGAAAAAGAAAAAAGGTATTCTTTATCCTCAAAAAGGGTAGAACCGAAAGAGCTCGACATGATTTCTTCTACCGTATGAGCCGAATTGTCAACATTATCGGAAATGAAGGGGATTTCTTGAATCCGATTGATCTAAAAACCCGAATTATAAAGCTTATGAAAAATTGTCAAAACAATTTCTCAGAGCTAAACAGGTGTTGCCACCTGTGTCGAGACCAGTGGTCAAGATTTGAATCTAGGATACTTTTATTATTATTATTATTATTATTATTATTATTATTATTATTTTTATTATTATTATTATTATTATATTATTATTATTATTATTATTATTATTATTATTATTATTATTATTATTAATATTATTATTATTATTATTATTATTATTATTATTAGTATTATCATTATTATTATTATTATTATTATTATTATTATTATTATTAATATTATTATTGGTTTCAGCACCATTTAAAATCTCAACAGTGCAGGAAAATTAAGAAAGATACGTTTTCACCTGAATAAAATTTCAGAGGGTACAAGATTCAAATCAAACGAGAATTTGAGATTTTATTCTACTCAACAGCTACAGCATGCGAGAACGAACGTGTTCCAAAATTAGGACAAAACTTGGGAACAAATAAATTGTAAAAAAAATTGAGACTTATTAACCATCGTGTTTCGTTTCAATAGTTCCGATAAATATAATGGGAGATTGCCAGGCTGATGTACAAAGCGATGCGCATGCAATAGGATTTTGAACACAATGCGTTGCCTAATTGGCAACCAGTGTAGCTGCTTCAGGTGCGATGAAGTTCGCGTTGAAGGTGATGTTCGAAAAATCAAACGCGCGGCAGATTTCATTATTCGCTGTAGTTTTGCTAGTAAAAAGTTTGGCTGACCATAATAAAGAGAATTACAGTTGTGAACACGTCATAACAATAAAACTCTAATTAACTCAATTAGGACTGATTTTTTGTTTTGATCACGACTTGGCAACACCTTATGGAGATAATAAAATGATTTCGAACAAACGAAGTTGACCTGTCGTTGAAGAGTAAGTTGACAATCAATATAACAGCCTAGAACTTTTACCTGTTCAGTGTAGTCACTATCTTCCGGCAGACGTAAAAGACCATGTTTAACATTTTTACTTTTCCGAATAACAATATGCTTGCTCTTATCTGCATTCAATTTCAATTTTGCATTGCTGAATCAACGTTGAATCGAGGTCAAAATATCATCAAACAAGCATTGACGTAGAGTCGAACCAAATACAAAAAAAAGAACCAAATCATCTGCGTAAAAATGATGATTAATTCCCAGTTCTTTCATTTTATCTTCTAAAGGGAGCATGTAACAGAAAAAATTTAAGGACCAAGAACCGACTTTTGTGGCACGCCCGTCTTAACCTTAACATCACCAGAAAGATATCCATTTATGATAACTTGTTGCGAACGATGCGAAAGATAATTCTTAATAAAAATTAACACCACCGATTAGTTGGACGTTTAGTAGGATGATTAGTTGCAGACGCATAGAGAGAGAGACAGTAAATTTGCTCGTAAAAGGAGCTCTTCTTAGTCAAATTTGCAGTTGTTCGTTATCCACTTCAGAACTCTCGTTTGAAAATCCTCTAGCTTCTGCATGTCCAAACCAGATGCGTAAATGAACTGGACCCATGCGTCACAATCGGCAGTTGCAACGGTATGATAGAAGACACATCTTGACTTTCTCGTTCACTTTGTTCGACAGATTTCTTCTCAAAAAATATCTTTGTTTTTCTTTTTAATCGATTTTCCAAAAGCTCAGACCATGTTAGCGAAGTTTCAACAAATATAACACGGTCGGTTACCAAGTTTGTTGATTCCATTCTAGACGGCCTCTGGCGAGACAAGAACTGGGTACACGTCTTTTAATGACTAATTGAGAACACTTATTTGTAGCCAGCTGCATCTTGTTTTCTTTCACCCATCGTGCAACTTGTTCGAGGTCCGATGGAACCTCTGATTCAAGATTTCGGTGAACCAAGAGTTTGAAATCAACCGCAAGCAGAAAAAGATCGAATTTATTAGAATTAGAATAATGTAGTCGATAACGAATGTGTATATCATTTTTTCGATTGTGAATTAATTTTAAGTAAACGCAACGATTAAAGCAATGTTCGAAAAAAAATCAATTCTATTACCTACTTTTTACAACAATTGTCTAGCCCAGAGATTATATTGCTTACTCTGCCACTCTGTAGATTATCATCCCTTATTTTATCCCTTATGAATTGTTTTTGAAAAAGGTTCTTAAGGAGATGCCTTTATCGTCCAGTTCATTACTCATGTGCCTAAGTAATATGATGATCGGCCGTAATTGTTGACTGGAGTTGAGATTGGGTTGTCAACAACTTAATTCTAGATTGGGTTGTAAACTCCTGTTGACAACCCAATCGAAATCTAAGAAACAAGTTATGTTTATCAAACCCGCAATTCAAATTTATATTGTTGGCTAAAAGGACTAATTCAATAATAATAATTAATTAATTAAAACAAACGGTTTCGCTATAACTAGCATCATTAGGTTAGGAAGTTTTTACAACTTAAAGTTGGAATGTTTACAACTAATATGATTTAAACCTATTATGTGAGTTTGTCACAATTTCAAAACTACAAAAAGTTGCAATTCATATTAAACAAATTTTTTCTCTCAATTTGTTTCCAAATTTGCAATTTTTTTGCTGTTTTCTATTTCTTTTAACTCTTTATTCCACCATTTTGAATGGAACTTTAAAAATTTTTTAATCGACTCAAACTCGGTTCCATAGACATATAATTTTCAAAAAAAAGCTACATGTGTGCATGTAGACTAATATTTGAGTGCTAGCTCTCTGCTCCAGTATTGCTCTCGCGTGTTAAGTTCCGGATTTCGCTGCGCATTATAAATGGCTTCCAGTGTCAATAGTTTTTGCGAGTCGTTGCATTGATCAATGACACGCCATTCAAATGCTCGGGAAGAGCCACAGCATTCACTAACACGCCACTCATCTTTCAAAAAAGTATTTTATATGAGTTTCACAATAAATAAAATCAGCCTTTCAATTTATAGAAACGCAGAGAGAGAGAGAGAGAGAGAGAGAGAGAGAGAGAGAGAGAGACAGAGAGATAGGTAAGAACTAAGTCTCTTTTCAGAGACCCAAACATGTCATTATAAAATTGTGGTCGGTCACCTTGCAAATACTGCAATAACAACAAATGAAATAGCATATATCGTCAGAGTCGAAAAAATTTTCTTTAAGAAACTTGTGAATTGTCCATTTCCCGAACGCGTCAGCAGCTTTTAAGATGCCACGACGATTCAGGAAATTGTAATTGTTGACTGCTCGGCTGAAGAAGGAATTATCGTTAAAATTGTAGTGGCATTGGAGGGCCTTGAATGCATGCGTATGTACTTACCAGCATCCGTTCTTCGCAGAATGAAGCGGTCAGCGTTGTGTGTATACTTACCATCCAGCATGTCTAACAATAGGTTGAGTGTGTTATTTTCGATACGATTGCTCGGGTAACACGTCGTACTTTTCTAGCTGATTTACATAGCAGCATACGAATTTACGAGCATCAAATGAAAGATTTTCCGGTGGGACAATAGCTCGTTGAGTGTTAAATTAATGAATGCTCAGGAGAAAAAAATACTTTTTGAATTTCAAATGTTACTGTGGTATATATTAATTCGAAAGTTTTTCAGCACGAACATCTGTTAACCCCCACCACAAGACAAACAATGGCATCAACGCCCTGAATGCTGTCAACCCCCATAACAAAACCTTAACAAGAAATCAGTTTTATAACAAGAATTACATTGAAATGTTCCAAAACGGTAGAAAACCACTAAGAAAATCAGAACATTAAATTCAACAATCTTGAATGAAAAATTAACATCAAATTGGAAAACGAAATTTTAATAAATTTTTGTTATACCGATAAACAATATTCTGAGAAACTCTAATTTTACTGTTTGTTTATTTTTGAATTGAATCACTTTAACTGTAAACAGAACACCTTTAGGTTGCTTTCTACCCGATGATGCTATATATAGGTAAAAACGATTGCACATTAATTTTTCTAACTGAAGTAGCTTTTTAACAAGCCTATAACAAAAGATAACACTGAGGACACACATTTCTTCAGCAAAATAAAACAAAAACCAGGATATACATTTGTTGTTATTGCTGTTTTGGATTTTCAGGTTATACTGATGGGATTTCTTCCTTTTGCTACTTTTCTTTTCGAGTTTACTGGTGCAGAAGTTCCACTCATGCCCACTTTCAAATCCCCGTAACGCAGAAAAAAGAAAAAAGGAAAAAGGTATTCATTGTCCTCAAAAAGGGTAGAACCGAAAGAGCTCGACATGATTTCTTCTACCGAATGAGCCGGATTGTCAACATTATCGGAATGGAAGGGGATTTCTTGAATCCGATTGATCTAAAAACCCGAATTATAAAGCTTATGAAAAATCGTCAAAACAATTTCTCAGAGCTAAACGTGTGTTGCCACCTGTGTCGAGATCAGTGGTCAAGATTTGAATCTAGGATATTTTTATTATTTTTATTATTATTATTATCATTATATTATTATTATTATTATTATTATTATTATTATTATTATTATTATTTTATTATTATTATTATTATTATTATTATTATTACTATTATTATTATTATTATTATTATTATTATTATTATTATTATTAATATTATTATTATTATTATTATTATTATTATTATTATTATTATTATTATTATTATTTTTATTATTATTATTATTATTATTATTATTATTATTATTGGTTTCAGCACCATTTAAAATCTCAACAGTGCAGGGAAATTAAGAAAGATACGTCTTCACCTGACTAAAATTTCAGAGGGTACAAGATTCAATTCAAACGAGAATTTGAGAAATTATTCTACTCAACAGCTACAGCATGCGAGAACGAACGTGTTCCAAAATTAGAGCAAAAGTTGGGAACAAGTAAACTGTAAAAAAATTGAGACTTATTAACCATCGTGTTTCGTTTCATTAGTTCCGATAAATATAGTGGGAGATTGCTAGGCTGATGTACAAAGCGATGCGCATGCAATAGGATTTTGAACACAATGCGTTGCCTAATTGGCAACCAGTGTAGCTGCTTCAGGTGCGACGAAGTTCGCGTTGAAGGTGATGTTCGAAAAATCAAACGCGCGGCAGATTTCATTATTCGCTGTAGTTTTGCAAGTAAAAAGTTTGGCAGACCATAATAAAGAGAATTACAGTTGTCAACACGTCATAACACTAAAACTCTAATTAACTCAATTAGGACTGATTTTTTGTTTTGATCACGAATTGGCAACACCTTATGGAGATAATAAAATGATTTCGAACAAACGAAGTTGACCTGTCGTTGAAGAGTAAGTTGACAATCAATATAACAACCTAGAACTTTTACCTGTTCAGTGTAGTCACCATCTTCCGGCAGACGTAAAAGACCATGTTTAACATTTTTACTTTTCCGAATAACAATATGCTTGCTCTTATCTGCATTCAATTTCAATTTTGCATTGCTGAATCAACGTTGAATCGAGGTCAAAATATCATCAAACAAGCATTGACGTAGAGTCGAACCAAATACAAAATAAAGAACCAAATCATCTGCGTAAAAATGATGATTTATTCCCAGTTCCTTCATTTTATCTTCTAAAGGCAGCATGTAACAGATAAAATTTAAGGATCAAGAACCGACCCTTGTGGCACGCCCGTCTTAACCTTAACATCACCAGAAAGATATCCATTTATGATAACTTGTTGCGAACGATGCGAAGGATAGTTCTTAACAAACAGTAACACCACCGATTAGTTGGACGTTTAGTAGGATGATTAGCTGCAGACGCATAGAGAGAGACAGTAAATTCGCTCATAACAGGAGCTCTTCTTAGTCAAATTTGCAGTTGTTCGTTATCCACTTCAGAACTCTCGTTTGAAAATCCTCTAGCTTCTGCATGTCCAATCCAGATACGTAAATGAACTGGACCCATGCGTCACAATCGGCAGTTGCAACGGTATGATAGAAGACACATCTTGACTTTCTCGTTCACTTTGTTCGACAGATTTCTTCTCAAAAAATATCTTTGTTGTTCTTTTTAATCGATTTTCCAAAAGCTCAGACCATGTTAGCGAAGTTTTGACAACTACAACACGGTCGGTTACCAAGTTTGTTGATTCTATTCTAGACGGCCTCTGGCAAGACAAGAACTGGGTACACGTCTTTTAATGACTAATTGAGAACACTTATTTCTAGCCAGCTGCATCTTGTTTTCTTTCACCCATCGTGCAACTTGTTCGAGGTCCGATGGAACCTCTGATTCAAGATTTCGGTGAACCAAGAGTTTGAAATCATCCGCAGGCAGAAAAAGATCGAATTTACTAGAATTAGATTAATGTATTCGATAACGAGTGTGTATATCATTTTTTCGATTGTGAATTAATTTTAAGTAAACGCAACGATTAAAGCAATGTTCGAAAAAAAATCAATTCTATTATCTACTTTTTACAACAATTGTCTAGCCCAGAGATTATTTTGCTTACTCTGCTACTCTGTAGATTACCATCCCTTATTTTATCCCCTATGAATTGTTATTGAAAAAGGTTTTTAAGGAGATGCCTTTATCGTCCAGTTCATTACTCATGTGCCTAAGTAATATGATGATCGGCCGTAATTGTTGACTGGAGTTGAGATTGGGTTGTCAACAACTTAATTCTAGATTGGGTTGTAAACTCCTGTTGACAACCCAATCGAAATCTAAGAAACAAGTTATTTTTATCAAACCCGCAATTCAAATTTATATTGTTGGCTAAAAGGACTAAGTCAATAATAATAATTAATTAATTAAAACAAACGTTTTCGCTATAACCAGCATCATTAGATTGGGAAGTTTTTACAACTTAAAGTTGGTGTATTTACAACTAATATGATTTAAACTTATCATGTGAGTTTGTCACAATTTCAGAAGTACAAAAAGTTGCAATTCATATTAAACGAATTTTTTCTCTGAAATTGTTTCCAAATTTGCAATTTTTGCTGTTTTCCATTTCTTTTACTATTTTATTCCACCATTTTGAATGGAACTTTAAAAAATTTTTAATCGACTCAAACTCGGTTCCATAGACATATAATTTTCAAAAAAGCCACATGTGTGCATGTAGACTAATATTTGAGTGCTAACTCTCTGCTCCAGTATTGCTCCCGCGTGTTAAATTCCGGATTTCGCTGCGCATTATAAATGGCTTCCAGTGTCAATAGTTTTTGCGAGTCGTTGCACTGATCAATGACACGCCACTCAAATGCTCGGGAAGAGCCACAGCATTCACTAACATGTTTTCCAACTGAGGTGTCTGTTTTTGATGCATCGAAATCCATGCGGCGATATGTCTGCAAGTCTGCCGAACATAGGTGGAATTACATCCACTAAAAAATATCTGGTAAACCACATGAGACTACAGATGCTTCTCAAACCCCGATTTCAATGTTGGTGAGCATGTCTTGAAATTGCGAGTTGTGAAGATCACATTCAATTCTGCGGCCATCTTTAGTTTTTCCTTAAACCGCAGGCTAAGGTTACCTCTGTATTGCAAAAATAACAATGGTATTTCATTGTTCTTTTTATTTAAAGACTCATTTGAGGTGTTTTGTGCGACGGGCTTGTTCAGTTGCTTCGGTTTTGTTAAAATTTTTGTAACGTTTCGTTTACTACTTTTGATGAACAACTCTCTGGATATTGATTTTTCAGCCAAATTTTTTCATTCACTTTCAAAGCCTCGTTGATGTTTGTCCAATTAGTCGTGCAGCGTACTAGCCTATGGATTGTTTCTTCAATAATAATCTTCTTGTGTTGAAGAGGTGCACAACCTCGGAAATTAAGGATAGTACCAGTGTCTTTTTGTTTTTGGTACCATCTTCAAGTTATCATTCTTTGTTCATTAACGTGCAATGCCATATCCAAAAAGGCTAATTCGCGCTTATCATTTAAAGTATCAAGAGTTAATTCTAAATTTGGATGCACCTCTTGAAGGAATTTATTGGGGTCGCCTTGTACGGTACAAATAATGTCATCTACATATCTTTCAAAAATTTTTCGTTTTCAGCCATAGTCACCTACTGGCGTTTTTTTGCAGTTCATACATATCCAAACGACATCCCCCACTTTTTCGTACTTCACTTTGTCTATCTTTTGGAATTTGATATGGTACCAGTTCTCGCATTTTTCACACTCGACAGTTTTGCTGTTCCAAGCAATTTTTCGATGGCAATCTGGACATTTCTCTTTGGGATCTTTATTTCTCACACTCGGTGTTTGACTCTCGTCACTCAATTTTCCTTCAGAGGACTTCATCTAAATGTTAGCTAAGACAACTGCTAGGGATGCCCCCATTGCCAGGCCGTCTTTCTGACAGTACCAGTTATCATTGCTTTTGAAATGAACATTGGTGACTGCCGGTTTCAGTAAGACCTTGAGTGTGGATCGTTCGATGTCAGTGTGCGTTGTCAATTGAGTATAAAGATTGCAGAGCTATTTCAATGGCCCCAGAAACTGGTACATTTATATACAAACTTTTTACATCCAAAGAAATTATTTGCTCGTTTTCCTCAAGCTGAATATTTTCAAGTTTTTCTCTTGCTTGCAAACTGGAGGTTTCGATGTTTGCCTCAGGCACTCTTTCAATGCCGTTCTCTCGTTTTAGCCTCCCTAGCAAGAAATTTCTGTCTGTTTTTACGTTGCTTCTTACCCAACTTGGGTTTACCTCGACCTTTCCTTAGCAGACTTCGAAGGTTGTCTTGGTGTTTCCAGATCACGACAAGCGTATGCAACTCTAGTTCTGCGTCCTGATGGAGTTTGCGGTACTTCTTGACGCAGAATGTGAACGGTTGCTTTCTCCTTGAAATGATGTGATTGGTTACCTGTATGATTAATATCCCGGTTTTCAGGAGTTTTAAAATTGATTAATATCCCGGTTTTAAAAATTTATATTGCTAGAATTTTTCTTTGTCAATTAGTTCGCGGTAGTCATAAATAGAAATTAAAATCAATTTTACTTAAAACACCCACAAGCACATGAAAATGCCGAAAATCTTCAAGTGCCAGAATTTAAAATGCCAGAAGTTCCTACTTAGCGAAAAGTTGATTTTGTGCGCGTTTGGTATTTTGAATATGGTTACGTGACTCTGCAGAAGTCACTTCGCAATTCTGACTCCGATGAACGCCAGAAGTTCTGTGACTTCAAGCAGAGTCACGTAACCATTACTTAAAACACTCACGTGCGCATTTTAAAATGCTGAAAGTGTGCAGTGCCAGAAGTCAAAATGCCAGAAGTTGCTTCTTAGCCAGAAGTTGAATTTCAGTGACTTTCGTCATTTTAAAACGTGCGCTTTTCGTGTTTTAAGCATGGTTAAGTGACTCTGCAGAAGTCACTTCGAAATTCGGACTTAATATCTTGAACCGCTTCGCGGTTCTCGATAAACGCCAGAAGTTCTCAGTGACTTCAAGCAGAGTCACTTAACCATTACTTCATTATTCTCCTGGAATTTCCAGATTCATTTTGACTCTCATACAGGTTTAACGGTGGAACTCACATTGAGTGCAATATCGAGCTCGAAACAAGTGAAATCATCATTTCAGATTATTCAGCTGGTTGAATTTGGATGAACAATGGTTGAATATAGCGGTAATTTGTGAACTTAGGTGAAATTTGTTGCTCATGCCCTTCTTTGGGACTAGCGAAGAGCTCGGGAGTTACTTTGTTACGATGGCGAGTAGACTGATTTGCCTGCAACCAGGACAGAAATGCCGAGCCACAGGAGTACTATTAGGCTATGGCTGATGGACGAGATAGTCAGGTAAATATATAGGTTCAGTTTTTGCTTTGGGTCTTTCGCATTATTGACCCCCCCCCACACGAATATATAGCCCCCATGTTGGTATGGCGTATGCTATGACGTCGAAGTTGAGCCATCACTTCATTTGCTAGAAAGCTTTTATAACAAATCTACTAGAACTGATGACAACGCTCGAATTGCCATAAAAGCAAATGAGTTTTAAATTTCATGTGGAAGTTTGTAAACGAGCGATTCGACGAAAAAAACATCTGTAGCTGGCATCTATGCTGGGACTGTCAGATCTGCAGAAATAATAGGACAATTTTTTAAGACGACGACTGGGACGAAAATCCCCTCAGTGAAAACTGTAAATCCCCAACAACAACAACAACAACAAAAGCAAACGGCTCGTGGGTACGAGATTCAACAGAACTTTCTGCGACGTGAAAATGTTTAATCCGGTGGCCAAGTCATGCCCAAAAGAAGCCACGGAAGCCTACAAATATGACATGGCAATTAAAAATCTGAAACATGAAAACCGAATTTGAGAAATTGAAAAAGTAGTTTTGTTCCGCTCGTGTTTTCCTGCATGGTAGACGCAAGGCCCTTTGCAACACGCACTATAAAGCAACGGGCAACAAAAATCTCTGAAAGAAAAGACGACTCGGACGCAATAACATGCATTCGAACAAAGATACTAAATACCATATAACCTATAGCAACCCTCTATCATCCTAATTATACCATAATTGTGGGGCTCTCAAACGAATTGCCGATAAGATCAGCGAAAAGCGCAGGGGACCCTACGCCGACGTTATATCCCTCGTTCAGACCAACATAAGCTTTCCGAATAAAAAGTTTTCTTATTCTCGGAGGGAACCAAGTTTTATACAACATTGCTGCGAACCGAAGTTTTCCCTGCGTGCGAGGACGTTGCTGGCTGCGAAGAAACGGACGTACTGAACTCGGGTGTTTCCCATTATAGCCCCCCCCCCCCCCCCCCAGTTTAGTGGTCAAATAACCTAAAGCCCCCCCCCCATCATGGTAAATATACCATAATGGGGGGGAGGGCTATATTTTCATGGGGGGGGGCTATAATGGGAAAGACCCCTCAACTCATCCTCCGCCATTGTTTATGGGGGACGACTACTTACGCTTGAGCTTGGAAAAAAGATACCCCTGCCAAGATATATTGTTTTTCAATAAAGACATACCTTGCGACAACTGAAAACGAGCGTACTCTGATGCGTTCTATTTATATATTGTTTCCATCAGTTCTGTTCTATCAAGTCAATATATAGGGATAACTACACTTTACTTTTTTTCAAAATTGTGGGGCTATATATTTTGGGGGAGAGGTAGAATTAGAATTGTGGGGCTATATTTTTTGGGGAAAGTCTAAACGTTAAAATTAATGGGCTACAATGGGAAATTCCCGTTAATTATAACGTTCAGAATTCAAGTAATTTCCATATTAGGGCCAATTTAAGATAAATCATTCTTTTGGAATCATCATAAAATGAGAACAAGTGATTATCAACGGTAGTCAACTTTCAGTTAGTTATCGTCCATTGTTCTTCATTATGTCCAAAACAGTACTTTTGACTGGAGAAAACGTGATTTTCAATATCCACATACAAGCCCTTAATTGAATAAAAGAGAAAATATCTGCGTAATATGAAGGAGCGTATTAAACTTCTGCTCAAGAATTTGTCTAATGCAAACAAAGAATGGGTTGTTGCTATGGTTATGTTCAGTGTCTATGGACGAATTTTCCATTACGTTGTTTTCTCGCCTCGACCGACACCCTGTTATGCAAAGGAAACAGCTTTGAAGATCGAAACTGATCTTTGTTCGAATTACGGAGTTGACCACTGCGTGCGGCTTTTTGCTGATCTTAGCGTCAATCTGTTTGAGAGTTCTTGTAGCCATAGATCCCACGCTGCGAGTGCAGGGAAATACTAGCGGGTTAAACATGCTAGGCTCTACGTCAATCAAGCGTTGTTCGTATTTCGTTTCTTATAGACTAATGATACTTTTACGCATCTGGAAAGCTTTTCGGAGTTTTCAAGGGGGTGGAAGATCTTAACATCAAGGATTGTTTGAAGGAAGGAGTTCTCCATTGACCTGTGGCTTTGATGTCAAATCTTTCATCATCATCGACAGTAGTTGCGTTACTGGGAAGGGTCTCGCCTTCGAGCGGCTGAAGATGGGGATCGATTTGAACATCGTGGCCTACTTCGTCTAGGAGACTGACAAGTGTCTCTGATATGATTGTAATACAATTTTGTAGCCACCTTTAGCGCAATGCACGGAATAAGTCACTGAAAAACTAACCGCTGGCGCATGTGATGGGACCTATTCTATGTTCCATCCAGATCTCAGACATAGACCATCCCTGAACTCTTGTTTGCTTTGAGCGAATTGATAGTTTGAAAGCCGAGGAGTTTTTAGCCACT
This sequence comes from Convolutriloba macropyga, assembly GCF_964194025.1. NCBI lineage: Eukaryota > Metazoa > Xenacoelomorpha > Acoela > Convolutidae > Convolutriloba > Convolutriloba macropyga. The sequence continues at coordinate 38,381 of NW_027453052.1, forward strand.
TCGTTGAACTCTTTTCTGAAGCTAGAGTAAGAAGATATTTCTGAGATTGAGATGATTTTTCTAGAAAATTTGGGCTTTCAGATGACTGATTTTTTCTGATTTGGTATCCTATTTCTGGTTTCTTGCTGCTTTGCTTTATTTGGACTCAGATTTTCAATATTCAGGCAGTCTGAAAAATGAATTGACAGTGCATGAATGCGGGAAAAATTGGTGGGCAGCTGAATATTCGAAGCTCCCGAGCGCAGGGGTAATGAAATGATTTCTCTCGGTGGCATATAATTTCAAGTATTTGATGGTTGAAGCTTTTTGGATATGTGAGATTCTACTTTATCAAAAAGAGGGGATGTTTTGGTGTGGTTTGACATAGAATTGATCTTTTATTTTGAACTTCTTTGGTGAAACAGGGTTATGCATTCTGTGAGGATGTTTTTGCAAAAATCTCAGCTTTTGTGTAATTTGCTGTTACATGGTGTTGCATTGGTTGATATAATTTGAGCATGCTTCATCTGAGACAAGAACCGAGTAGAAAACACGTTTGTCATATCTGCTTTCAACCTCAGTGTCCTGAAACAGTTTATTCTTTTGGATGTGTTTTTGTAATTAGCTGGTATTTCAATGTGTCCAAATGAACCATGCTTATAAACCATGCTGATTTTCAAATAATGCAGGAAGAATTGAGAGGGAACCTGCGGCATCATCTACATACCATTTTCGCATAGTGCTTTCTTGGGATAGCAAAGCTAGTAATGCAAAATCTTTTTTTATCGATTAGAAGTATAGCTTGTTGCGTGAAAGCTGTCAATTCGTGTATGCCAAATTCGATTCCGCACTTTTGTCCTGTGCAAAGCTGCTTATAGGAGTAATTTTGCCCAGGAGTATTAGATCAACGAACACACAGTCCCTTATTGCTTTCCCAATAACGCGCATGAGAACTTCACCAATACTTATGGGTCTGACGCCTGAACATTTACAAAATGGATTAAGTCTACAAGCATTATACTGTGCTAAGGTGTCTGCAATTTCTTTCGTAGCGACTTGGCGTGGGCCTGGCGCCGATTTCACGAAGGTTTGTTGATGCTTGTCAAAAGGTTGTCAAAAGTGGTCTCCACTTATCAGTCTCAAGACCAGAAGGGCCATGACTTCCGTGCGTTCGGAAAGCTGCTGGTTTGGTAACTTGACTCTTTGATTTTATCAAAGATAGTAGGGCGGTCAGGGGAGGCTGACGAGTTTTCCAAGACAACATAATATACATTCAATTCTGAGGCTGCATGCTTTTCGTTTAAGATTACTAGGAAGGTTTTGCTTCCTATTTCGTCAACTAGAACAACTAGAACTTTTAACTAGAGCAACAACATTCAATACAGAGACGAAGTTTTTAAATCATAGGATGACAAATATATTCTGTCGCGACAGAACGTTTAACTGCAAAGTCGAATGGAAGAAAAAAACAGACGGGGTGGACTGTCATTTTTAAACGCATTTAAAAGGTTGTTAATAAACTTTTTGCAGACACTGTGGACACGTTTTGGAGCTATTATTGTTAAAGGTGCGAATTTGTATGTTGTAAGAGTTATAAGAGCTGTAAAATCATGAATGAACTCCATACAAGTGCTTGGGTCATCACTGAGTCCTCCGAGCAGAGTAACTGTTCACAGACCGAGAGGAGGTACTGACGCACAACATCTATAAGGTCATTGATGGTCACCCGTCGGTATGAATGAACAACCGACTTGACGTCTGCTGATCACTAGCCTCTTGGAAGGTTTTCTGCTTTGACCTGTTGTGACCTGCTCATCTGACACTAATCTTTGCAGGGTCCTCATTCAATCATCCATTCTTTATACGACACCTTAATGAGTTTATCACAACAATTAGGCTAACTTTAATTCGATTTGTTCCCTTTAAACAGTACTCTTTACTTGCTTTAATTCAGCGTTCGAAATGCAAAATGTTTTATCTGAGCCGCTTGTTTTTGGTGCTGGCAAAGTTTAATTTGACTAAGGAGATTTTACAGAATAAAGTTCCCTAGATATAGTTGGGACCCTATAAAATTACCGTCAACATGTGCATGTGTGGAGATCATTTGCCAACCTCCTCAGCTGCCCTAGACATATCTGAAACATATAGATATCACGAGAACATAAAAAATTTGAGGTACGACCAAAGATTATGAAGTCGAGAAAGGTACCTTCTTCTTCACTGACGTGATCACATACTTCGGGTAAAAAATTAGCTTTGCTCTTGTGTAACTCCATACAAGAAATTGAGGTGAACGATCAGTGCTTCGGTGTTGCCGTTGTTGGAGCACCCATTGTAAGATTAAAAGAAAGGAAGGTTGCCGAGTGCTGTTCTTAACCATCCTGTAAATTTTGTTCTAATTATAAGCGCTTTGAGTGCATATTTTATAATTTCTCTTAAGATGTCTTTTCTTTATGATGTCTTTTAATGTTTGAGTACTGTGGGATTCACGCGCCCTAGCCTTTTTAGGGAATGGGCTTGCTTTTAATTGACGTTTTTATGTCGGAGTACATTCGCAATTACCATCTTCGTTTAAAAGTATGGGTTTTTGGTGTCTAATATGAAAAGTTCCATGGGTTATTAGTTTCTCTAAGCCAGTACACTGATTAATCTGATTAGTTATTGAGCACTGGAAAGCTGTAAAAAAATGCTCAGCATTTTATAGCGCGCTGTCACACAATAATCATTCGGTTGATGTTCAGCTGTCGGCAATGGAAGATATCACGCAGAGTCTGCGAAACAGATGGGCTCATTCCCATAATTCTTCATATTTTGCATGGGTTACAGCTTGCGTTTTTGATAGTTGACTTCTGTTTTCGAACATTGGATTTTAACAGTAGCTTCGTTTGTAATGTATAGTAATTAGGAACTGCTGGTAATGTTCAAGGCGAAGAGGTCATTTTGAGATTGCTGAATGTTTTTTACATAGCTTTTTGAGTGGCGTCGATAACCTTTTCAACTTATATCTATCTCTGTTTAATAGCCGCCTCATCTTCTCAGCCGGCTATTATAGCGCTCCTATTTTTTTTTTATTTCGTCGAATAAAAAAATATTTCGCTTTACCTCATTTTGCCGCTTTTTCAACATTTTGCATGAGATCTTTTTGACTTCTCTAGGCTAGTTTCTCTCTTCTCTCATTCTGCTAAAAGTGATTTTGAGCATCAGTTGCTCAGCAAAGCAATTCAAAATGAACAGAGTCAGTATAAAAATTGAAGTCAGAAATAGAAACGGGATAAACCCATAAAGCCCAATTTTAGATGCCCGCTATTTGAACGTCGTACCTATAAGTCTTAGTTACCATCTCTAATGCTTATTAGTATTGATAGTAGCCCCTGTAGCCTCTCTCTAAGAAACAGAAGTATGTTAAACTACGAAAAGCCATCAAAATAAATCGGGCTTAAAAAATGTTTTTGTACAAAAAAACTTTTTTATTAGTCGCGAAGCGATAGCGGCTATTATTGGGGACATTGTGGTTCTTACGACTCGAAGAGGAGTTTTGAGATTGTACAGGTTTTTACGACTCGAAGAGGAGTATTGAGACTCTACAGGTTTTTTTTTAGCAGAAAGCAATTTGTTCATGACTTGAATTTTGACTTCTTTCTGTTCGAGCATTTACCTCCGTTTTTGATTGTTGACTTCTGTTTTCGAACATTGGACTTTAAAAGTAGCTTCGTTTGTAATGTATAGTAATTAGGAACTGCTGGTAATGTTCAAGGCGAAGAGGTCATTTTGAGATTTTTCGTTCCTATATAAGTCACCCCTAATTATCTAAACAACACCGCACAACCCCCCCCCCCCAACTTACCCCCACCTACTCCTACCCCCTCCCTTCACCTAACTACCCCACCAACCCCCCAACTACCCCAGCACTACCCACCTCCCCAACCTATCTACCCACCCACCCCACCTAGCTCCCCCCTCACCTAAAAAATTGTCGGCATTTTTAAAACATTTTAATTTGGTTTGTTGGGCTACTTTTGTTTTTTTTTCTCTTGTCTATTTTGATGTTCTGATTTTGGTAAGTTTAGGTTAGAGATTATAATGCACGACGATTCGAGTCGTTTCCGGTATTCTACCGTCTATGTTTTTTATGCGATTTTTCGCTTGACCGATTTTTCGTCTGACGCTTTTGACTTTTCGTCCTCAAAAACGGGATAAACGGGTAGCGCCCAGCGGGCATTAAGTGCTCTTAGAGCCTTTCAGCTCTGTTTCAGCTCAAACTGTTAACTGTTTTGGAGACTTATGATGGTGTGAAGGGCGGTTCTTAGAGGTTGGGACACCGACCCCCCCTGTTGACCCCCACCCCAACTATTGCCTCCACCCCCCACCGCGCTGTTGCCCCCCCCCCCAACCCAGTGTTGCCCACCATCAGCCCCCGGTGCACCCCCCCCCCCCCCGTGGCTAGCTACTGACGAAGCCAGCCGCTCGCCGGTCGTTTGAGAGCAATTCGCCCGACGTTAGTCGGTTATGTTTCTTGTTGTGTTAAACAATTTTTTTCAAAACTTTTTCACTAGATTTTTGAATCAGCTCTCACCTTGTTGACGCTATTACGTAATAGCTGAAACTGGAATCTTTTCACACAGACTGCAATGCCAGAAGGCATCTAGTTTTAATGATACTTTTGATTACGCATACTAATGGAGGAAATCAAGTTTTGCATCTGACCTCGAACGGCTTGACTCCCTGACCTAAAACCTTAAACAGTACAAAAATTAGATCTCTGGGCACCAGTGTTTCGAATTCGATCTGCTCTTCGTGATCCTTTTGTTGCTACAACAGGTTTTGTTGCTACAACCGGTTCACAACAGCTACAACATTAAAGTTACTACAACAGGCTATAACCATAGTCTAAGCACTCCGTACTACGCATTCTTTCTTCTGAAATACACATTGGAGCAGCCGGTGTCTGCCATGTTACTGGAGGGCGGGGGGTCCGGACACCCCCCCTACAAGAACTCTCACCACCGAAAAACTGATTTTCTCTTAGTGAGAGCAAGTTTTTTGGTTAAGTTTCGCCAGTCAACTTAACCGAAGAACTTCTCTCAGGCTGGCGAAACTTAACCAAAAAACTTGCTTTCACTAAGAGAAAATCAGTTTTTCGGTGGTGAGAGTTCTTGTAG
>NW_027453053.1:0-2500 GCF_964194025.1 Convolutriloba macropyga
ATTCATTTTGCAGCAAAGGAAACTAGCGAACTCAAATGGCCAAAGCGGGCTTGCAGATAGCATTTAACGGTTAATAGGGAGGTAAAAATACAATAAAAAATTCTGAAAATGAGAGTTTTTCCACGCCTTTTTCACAACGTTTTCATCATTCTGGACACATACTAATCGCATCGAGCAACAGTTTTACGAAGACAACAGTTTCCTTAGATTTTGCTCAATTTTAAAGGAAAAAAATTATAACAGGAGCGAGGAACAGATATAGCAAAAAGAAAAAAAAGAACGCTAGTTAGAAAAGCACGCATAATTTCAGTTTATAATAAAAACTGGCAGTTCTTCACAATTTGATATATTTCTTTTTCAATTTTTCACTTTTTGTTCCCACCACACCAAGTAGGGTAGGAAACCAAACGTTCAGCAATGCCTTTTTCAGTCGATGATGGCCGATCATAATATTTCAAGAAAAAGACATAAGTGGTTTTCATCAGAATTTTTGCTTGGATTATACTTGGAAGATTTTTAAAACGTTGTCTAAGTCTTCAGTCCCTTTAAATCTGTTTTAAAAAGTTCTTTAATCATAACGACAATGTTTGGGGAAATATTTTACGAATTACTTCATAAACATATGAAAACGTTTAATCATTATACTATTAAAAATAAGTTTGGAAACTTTGTACTTTTCAAATCATTGGAACAGGTCCATGTTATTTAATTAATTTTTCAATGGACATAAATTTTGTTATTTTTTGAATTGCCATATCTAAATTGTCAAAAATGATCAAAACCGTTCTGATTACTGATCGGCCACTCAATTTGAATTAACGCTTATTTTTTTTTTAACTGAACTGCTCGGCAGTTCTCTCTCAACTCATAATTTCCCAAAATTCGTCACTCGCTCGTTCTGGATTGCTTTCTTTATAATGCTCCATTGCACGTAAAACCGTGAAAAGGAAACTTTTTTATTGAAAAATTCTTGACGTAAAAATTTAACTCCTGACAAGAGAACTTTCGCTCTTTTAAATTTTTGCCCTCACGGCAAACCTTGTAAATCCAATTTATTTCTCCTTTTTTTTCACAGGTGATGAAGCAGGCAAAACAATAGGGATCTTTTTTGCTAGCGCCCCCCCCCCGCTTAGTTAGGCACCCCCCATTTATAAATGTGTGAACATATTGTTAAAGCTAAGTAATCTTATACGTGAACATATATGAGCAATATGCATTTACTAGAAGCTAGCACAGTTATGGTTTGAAAGTATTACGTATTCAACCAAAATTTGTTGCATATAACGTAAGCATCAATTGAAATTTCTGTATTAGATCATTTTTGATGTTATCGGCTACAAAAAGGGCTTGAATTTTTAAAATGTTTTTAAGGAAACGAATCTAAAAGTGCCTTCAATCTACCTAGACACTTGTTTCAATGAATTGCAAATATCGCTCTTAAAATTCGCGAAAACTTAGATTTTGGGGGGTGCAAATTTATCGGTTATATAAGGAGGGGGGGGGGCGCTAGCAGAAAAGATCCAACAATAGCAGAAAACGAGCGTCATAGCAAGCAAAGATAGCAAGCAAAGATTTTTTAATCGATAGTTTAGTGCTCAATCAATTTTCAACCTTTTGCCAACTATGAAACTTAGACAAAGATAACTTAACATGGCAATTTTAAACCTTACTTTTAATAAAATTCTACTCATATTCGTTCAATCATATTCTATTTCATTTATTTTTCAATTTTTCGACAAATTTTGTGGGATTCAGTTAGAAGCAGTCTGTTTTGAAGTCAATAATACATGTGCGAAATCTATAATACCTTTGGTGTCCGCTTTTCTGAGAAATTAATCTAATATGTTAAACTTAAGGGTTCACAGACTGTTCACAGGAGAATTGTGTTTTGTTAACAGCCAATGCGAATAAATGATATGATTTCTGTAGAGAAAATTCAAAGTTGTCTAGTGGTATTATAGCAAATAAATTGTCTAGTGGTACTGCTTTGAAGTTTTTCTGAGAATTTTCATGTGACTAATTGAATTGAATACTAGCGTTAAACAAAAAATAATAAAAACTAATGAAGGCTTCATTTTGTTTTCCCAAACTTTATTGATTCTGTAATTGACCACAGTAGAATCCAAAACACTATTTTTTAAATTCATTTGATGATTATTTTATGGTTTTTTACATGCTCTAACATTTTCCTGAGTAGGACCATATCAAATTGTCTAGCATTACTAGCTGTAAATTAGCAATATGCATAGAAAAACAGTTTTCGGTTTTACATAATTTCAAACTGTAATTGAGGAGTTCAAAAGAATTTTTGCGATGTATGAAAGACCGTAAAGGAAGGAGACTTGGAGACAATGCGTTGTCGTATGGTGTTTCGGTACGGTAGCTGGTATCCGCTATTTGAGATTTTTTTCGTATGCAGCATTTTTCGAACTAATCTTAGGTTTGGACAAATGCCTTTCGTGGAAAATTCATCTTTTCCAATTCGAAGTTTAAATTTTTA
>NW_027453053.1:7500-15000 GCF_964194025.1 Convolutriloba macropyga
AAATCAAAAAGAAATATTGAGAGGAAATAACTAGAATAAAACGCTAGAAGGTTGCAAAAACTACTTCTACTTCGCATTCCTAGATGACATACTAATCGCAACAAAAGGGAAGCTAAAAGAACACGAAGAAACATTAGATATAATACTAGACCGACTAAACAAAGAAGGACTAGCAATTAGCTTACAAAAGTGCGAGTTTGCAGAACAAGAAATTGAATGGCTCGGATTTAAAATAACTCCACACGGAGTAACACCATTAATAACCAAAACGGAAGCACTACAAAAACTCGACATACCGAAAACTCTCAAACAACTGAGATCGTTTATGGGTAGCATCCACCACCTAATTAAATTTATTCCACACTTAGCCGAAATATCAGAACCATTACGCCCATTACTAAAAAAAGAAAACGTCACAGCATCAAATAAATTAAAATGAGAACACCTGCACAAGCACTCAACTATGCACTAGCAAGAGAACGAGGACAACAAAATCAAAAAGAAATATTGAGAGGAAATAACTCCAACTGGAACACTACGGTTGCACATCTATCAGCACGAAAAACAAAGCCAGCAATTCTTCCAACACCAAAAAACACAAAACAATATCCACAATGTTGGAGATGCGGAGGATCATTCACACCAAACCACAACAACAACTGTCCAGCAAGAATTTCACAATGCAATATATGCAAAAAACAAGGACACTTCGCAAAAATGTGTCGTTCACAGATACTATCACTAACCAAAAACAGAGGACAATACCAACAACGACAATTTCAACAAACAAGAAATGTTAAAAACATCACCGAGGAAGAGGAAGAAACTATTGCACCACCACTAGAAGAAGAGGAAGATGAAGAAACAATTGACCCAGAACCAACAATGTATATAACAGAACTCATGGAGGATTGGAATAAAATTAATCTGATAGAAAGGGACTTCAAAGAAACAAAAAACTGGGACATAAACAACCGAACTCCACACGGAGAAATTCTCATACAAACAATCATAAATAAAACTCACAAATTAGATTGGCTCGCAGATACAGGATCCCCACGGAGCTTCATTGATATCAAAACAGCTAATGAAATTTTACAAAACAACAACAAGATGAACATGGAACCATACAACGGACAAATGAAATTCAAATGTTTTAATAACCAAGACATACCCATCATAGGACAAATCCACATGGAACTACACTCGGGATCCTGGACAGCAAAAAACTGCAACATACTAGTGGTAAAACACGGCTCACAAAACCTCATGGGAAAGGACATCCTCGCAAAACTGGGACTAACTCTAACACAACAACAAAATGAAGGTAAGAAAATCCTTAACATCAACGAAAACATTGTCGAACAAAACATAACAAAATGGATATTTAAAAAATATCCACACCTTTGCCCGAGACTCGGTAGAAGTAAAAATCACATCGCAAAATCCATCATGAAACAAGAAAAAACACCAACACAACACAAGGGAAGAAGAGTACCTTTACATCTAGTCGAAAAAGTGGAAAACGAACTACAAAAACTAATAGAAGACAAACTGATTATCCGTCTGGAGAAATGTCCAGATGATTTATTCATAAGTCCAGTAGTAATAACAGTAAAAAAGGACAAGTCATTAAAGATAGCATTAGACTCAAAAGAGCTAAACAACGCAATCCACAAAAATAAATACCAAATGCAAAGCATTGATCATCTAACTGACTCATTGGCAATGCAAATAGCATCAAACAAAAACAATGAAGGACCATGGTGGTTTAGTAAAATTGACTTAAAGTACGCTTACAGTCAAATACCATTAGATGGTAGTATCGCTGAACACTGCAACTTCAACATTCTCGGAGGAAAAGCAAAGGAACATACAGGTTCGTAAACGGCTTCTACGGATTAACAGATATGCCGGCTACATTCCAAAAAACAATAGATAAAACGCTAGAAGGTTGCAAAAACTACTTCGCATTCCTAGATGACATACTAATCGCAACAAAAGGGAAGCTAAAAGAACACGAAGAAACATTAGATATAATACTAGACCGACTAAACAAAGAAGGACTAGCAATTAGCTTACAAAAGTGCGAGTTTGCAAAACAAGAAATTGAATGGCTCGGATTTAAAATAACTCCACACGGAGTAACACCATTAATAACCAAAACGGAAGCTCTACAAAAACTCGACATACCGAAAACTCTCAAACAACTGAGATCGTTTATGGGTAGCATCCACCACCTAATTAAATTTATTCCACACTTGGCCGAAATATCAGAACCATTACGCCCATTACTAAAAAAGGAAAACGTCACAGCATCAAATAAATTAAAATGGGAAGAAAAACATACAAAAACATTCGAAAACATCAAAACACAAATAGCAAAAATCGTAGAAAACAAACATTTCGATGTGGACAAAGAAACAAGAGTTAAATGCGATGCAAGTAAATTAGGATTAGGGGCAACACTAGAGCAGAAAATTGACAATATATGGCACACCATCGCATTTGCAAGCCGATTCCTAAATACAGTACAACAAGATATAGTACAAACGAATTAGAACTACTAGCAGTGGTTTGGTCTCTTGAACATTTCAAACATTACCTACAAGGATCGGAGTTCACACTCCAAACGGATCATCAGGCATTACTGACAGCACTAAAAGAAAACAGAGGAAACAAAACCTACCAAAGTAGACTAACTCGTTGGGTTGACAGATTACTACCATTTAATTTCAACATAGAACATATCCCAGGTAAACAGATGGGATTCGCAGATTATTTTAGTCGAAATCCAAATGGAATAGCAATCCCACCATCCGTAGAAGATACACATTTTATCATAAATCAGATAAACGACTTTAAATTTACACTAATTAAGAACACATTACGTAACCATACCAGCAATGCACATAACAATGACGTCATTAATCGTTCTCAACACAAGCGTCGTACAAAACACGCTTTTTGCCATTCTCGCCTTAGAAAACAGTCGCCAAATTCTACACGCTATTCGAATACACAATTTCGCCAAACGGAACACATTAACTCAGTCAAATTAAATCATAATCTAATTAACTTTTTACCTAATCCTTTAAAACAAAACGAACGTAACGAAGAACATTACATTGCATCACCATCGCCAGCGAAGAGCTCGATATCGGATATCAAATCAAGCGACTTTTACGAGGAAGAATTACACAAGTGAAATTCTTCACAGTGGCCGGTGGAGTGTGGTACCAAGGTACCTATCTCCGGATGGAGATGAGAAACTAGCAACCAAGTACCTATAAGTATTAACTATAAACTCTCCTAAACTATATGATAAGTTTATATATTATAATCAAGTGTAGTACTTGATCATAGTGAAGCCATATTACTTTCTGTTCATCCTTACTGATAGTTATGAAGTGTTACGAAGTGTTAACATTATTCTGACAGGTATCTTTCTAGCACCTCACATAGTGCAAATGCATAACAATGCAAAAGCGCAGTTCTGCCTTATTGTGTGTAACGTATAGTATTACTCTCGTTCCAAGTGGAATTTACGATTGAATCGAAAACCAGTTTTCTCACTCACCACAATTATTTTTATTATTATTATTATTATTATTATTATTATTAGTATTATTATTATTATTATTATTATTATTATTATTATTATTATTATTATTATTATTATTATTATTATTTTTATTATTATTATTATTATTATTATTATTAATATTATTATTATTATTATTATTATTATTATTATTATTATTATTTTTAATATTATTATTATTATTATTATTATTATTAATATTATTATTATTATTATTATTATTATTATTATTATTATTATTATTATTATTATTATTATTATTATTATTATTATTATTATTATTATTATTATTAGTGTGGTACTCGATCTATTTGATGATAAACTAAATTTGTAATCGAAAAGAGATTCTTCAATGCACAACTGTATTCAATGCTAGATAAGGCACAACTGCAATTAACCATTTGGCAGTCTGCAGATTAGTGCGTGGTACCAGTCAACTTTAAATATAAGAGAAAATCGTCGGACGATTGCAGATGGTTAACAATGTAAAGATGTACAAACTGCATGAAGGATTTATCATTTTACTACATCATAAAGTGAGATTATCTATAAGTGTATTACTCATGTACCACATTCCCCCTCAAGGGAATAACAAAGTTTGTTAAAAGTTTGTTATGGAGTTTTTTGTTTAACAATTAAGTCGGGCTGAGTTTTTTGTTTAACAATTAAGCGGGCTTAGTTCTCTCTCTCTCTCTCTCTCCTTCTTCTTGTGGTTGTACCGATATTTCTAGCACCTGATCCCCTGCCAGAGGTGACGCCGGCTCTGTCTCCGCAGGCACTTGTATTTGACCTGGTAAAGGGTATGTTTCTGTAGTATTGTCTTATTGTCCTTGCGTGGAATCCACCTGCTTACTTGGAGCCGGCTGGAAATTTGCAATACACTTGGAGCCTTTGATTGGGGTGCTTGTTTGAGCATCATCTTTATCTTCGTCAGTAGATAAAGTCCCCATCTGTCCGTATTTCTTTGGCTTCTTTGTGGGCCTGCTACTGCGTCGGTGTTTTTGCCTTGGGTTATCTCATGAATATCTACAGTTTCTTGTGGTTCGTAGTACGCGTCCTTTAATTTGGCTTTGACCGTTGATTCATGAGCTGGAATCGTGTCATCTTCGTCCTCTTCTTCTTGTGAGGATGTGGATTGCTCTCTGCGTTTCTTCTTCGCGTCACCTTTTTTGGGTGATTGCGCATATTTCCTTTTAGGAGGGACTTTCGTGTGGTGAACTTTAGCTAAGTTGGCCAGGTTGGGGTTGGTGGGGGAGTCTCGCTGCCTTTTTCGAAACGGCGCGTTCGTCTATTAATTTTGTCATGTGTTCCGTTTGATGGACGTTCATTGTTCGCTCTAGCTTTTCATGGTGTTTAATAACCTCTTTCATGCAGCAAATTGGATTAAAGGGATTCGGGGTTGTGCGGGTGTACCAAATCTAGCTACCTCTGACTTGTATAGTACGGTGTCATCTTGCCCCGGTTAGTTGATTGTTAATGTCGAGCCGGAGGTTTTCACTAATGCTGCACCTTCTGGTATTGCCTCATACAGGCCTTGGAGTTGATTCTTGCTGCGTGTTGAAGCAATTGTTTTCCTCGCTATTTGCAGACCTTTACTGGATTCGGCAACTGGTTCCAGCGTTGATTGAGGGATCATTCGGAATGTTCGATGGATTTCGCCGGTGTTGTTCTTAGCTGCCGTGAGCATCCTCTCTTTAGATGTACGCACCTCCTCTTTGCTGTTGAGATCCTTTTGTTCCCAACGTTCATCGGATATCAATTCGTCCTCTCCCATGATGTTGTCATCTAAAGAATCAGGTTGAACATTTGGCCATTTTAAATTGCTACTATCAGGTGTAGACGTAAGGTTAGTTATCGGGGTTTTAGCGGGTCGCCTAAAATGCGCTCCGCACGGAGATATATTGGTTGCTTTTTTTCGATTGCATCTAACTTGATGCAACCTAATCTTCGTTTGACCGTTTGATTTAATCTCTCAACGAGGCCTATCAATCTATGTTTGTTTGCAGGTGCAAATGTTACTTTTTTGTTGTTTCGGTTGCAAAATTCTCTATTTATATTGCCTGTTTTGCATCTAGTTTGATCCATTCGTATAGATCTCGGTACCCCGTGTATGGACATATATATATTTAGGAAATGTTCTATGTTGATTGCATTCGGGTTATTGTATAATTTAAGAATAAGGAATTTGGAAAATCGATCGATGCAGGCAAGGAACTATACTTCTCTTCCCTGGGCCGTCTTATATTAGTCCACCAAAATCTATTTGAATTTCCTTGCTTGGCTCGACGCATGGTATGGTTGGTGACCCTTTTCTTTGGTATTATATTTTTTAGGTTCTTACCATATTCGGTGCAATGGCGGCACATTTTTGCGTTGTTTATCAGGTCTCTATTAATGAAGGGCCACCATAGTCTATTCTCATGTTCTGTCTTTCCCCATGAGCCCGGGTGGGTGGCATGAAGAACGTCAATCACCGCCTCCTTCATTGTATTTGGGATCGTGAGACGGTTATCGAGTAGTATGCAGCGGTTGTTCACACTAAATTGGTTTCAGTGAGCGTGTATCTGTTTGCTCACTGCTTTGTATCGACGTTCATTGTTTTGGATGATGAAGTCTTGAATTTCTCTTAGGACGATGTCCCTTTTTGTCATTGCTGCTATCAATGTAGAACTGAATACGTATCTGATTGTTTTGTCCAGCATTGTGTCTGATGTTGTTTTGTCTTCTTTGCTGGGGCTCAGGTACGTAATGAAGGAGAGTGGGCTTTTTCCCGGATTCTTTTGGGGCGTATTTTGTGTTGAATCTTGTTCTGCTTGCATTTCTAAAGAAATTTGTTTTTGAGTTAGAAACTGGTTGGTATTTGTGTTAATTGGCAAGTGCGATTTTGCAATCGCTTGCTGTGTGACTCTTTGTTTAAATACGTCATTTCCTGTCACGTGGTTTTCTAAATTTGGATTGACTTTTTGTCGGTGTAGGCTGTAATTATGTTGTTTTTGTCTTACGACATTGTGCTCCAGGCACTTTGATTGCAAGGGTAATTTTCTCGGGCGGCCTCTTGGGCGTTTAATTACTGTCGTTGTGTTTGATGTCTTGGAATTGTTGTGCGATTCCAATGTAGGAAATTTTCTTGGTCTTCCGCGTTGTCTAATTACATTGGTTGTTTTGACTATAGCGTCTATTTGTGCTATTACGAAGTCTTTATCGTACATACTAATTGGCCCTGCGGCGCCGTGGGGGTTTCTAGATATGTAATCTGTGAGGCTCATCTTTGAACCTGTTATGTGTTCCATATCAGAGTGAAATGGGATTAGCCTATCGCACCAGCGGATTAATCTGCTTTGGTGCGCCCTCGTTGATTTGTCTTTAAGTATGGATAGAAGTGCTCTATGATCTGTTTGTACGGTGAAGTATTGACCATATAGATAGTGTTTAAAACATTCAAGCGAACAGACTACGCCTAAGAGTTCGAGCTCGTTAATGCTAAATTTTTCTTTGGCTTTATTCAGGAAACGTGAGGCGTATGCTATTGTTTCGCAACCATTGTCCTATTCCTGCTCGAGTACGCTCCAAGTCCGGATCGTGATGCATCTGTATATACACTTGTTTTCTCTTGACTGATCAAAGTGCGTGTTTTCGATTATATTTTTTACGTGCTTTTTTTCTCGAATGCTGTTTGATGTTTTGTGGTCAATATATATTTAACATCTTTTTTCAGTAATTCTTGAAAGATTCTGCATTGTGTCGCTAAATTTGGAACGAATTTTGTTAGGTGATGTACGCTACCTAGAAAAGATTTAAGCTGTTTACATGTGTGAGGTGCGTTTAAGTTCTGTATGTCTTCTGTTTTAGCGACTAATGGTTTTATGCCATGTTGATTGATTTCAAATCCTAACCAT
>NW_027453054.1:25000-29004 GCF_964194025.1 Convolutriloba macropyga
ATCTCTCTATATCTCTCTATATCGCTCTATATCTCTCTATATCTCTCTATATCTCTCTATATCTCTCTATATCTCTCTATATCTCTCTATATTCTCTATATCTCTCTATATCTCTCTATATCTCTCTATATCTCTCTGTATCTCTCTATATCTCTCTATATCTCTCTATATCTCTCTATATCTCTCTATATCTCTCTATATCTCTCTATATTCTCTCTATATCTCTCTCTATATCTCTCTATATCTCTCTATATCTCTCTATATCTATCTATATCTATCTATATCTATCTCTATATCTATCTATATCTATCTATATCTGTCTATATCTGTCTATATCTATCCATATCTATCTATATGTATCTATATCTATCCATATCTTTCTATATCTTTCTATATCTATCTATATATTTCTATATCTATCTATATCTATCCATATCTATCTATATCTATCTATATCTATCTATATCATCTATATCTATCTATATCTATCTATATCTATCTATATCTATCTATATCTAATCTATATCTATCTATATCTATCTATATCTATCTATATCTATCTATATCTATCTATATCTATCTATATCTATCTATATCTATCTATATCTATTCTAATATCTATCTATATCTATCTATATCTATCTATATCTATCTATATCTATCTATATCTATCTATATCTATCTATATCTATCTATATCTATCTATATCTATCTATATCTCTCTGTATCTCTCATATCTCTCTATATCTCTCTCTATATCTCTCTATAATCTCTCTATATCTCTCTATATCTCTCTATATCTCTCTATATCTCTCTATATCTCTCTATATCTCTCTATATCTCTCTATATCTATCTATATCTATCTATATCTATCTATATCTATCTATATCTATCTATATCTATCTATATCTGTCTATAATCTATCCATATCTATCTATATGTATCTATATCTATCCATATCTTTCTATATCTTTCTATATCTATCTATATATTTCTATATCTATCTATATCTATCCATATCTATCTATATCTATCTATCTATCTATCTATATCTATCTATATCTATCTATATCTATCTATATCTATCTATATCTATCTATATCTATCTATATCTATCTATATCTATCTATATCTATCTATATCTATCTATATCTATCTATATCTAATCTATATCTATCTATATCTATCTATATCTATCTATATCTATCTATCTATCTATCTATCTATATCTATCTATATCTATCTATATCTATCTATATCTATCTATATCTATCTATATCTATCTATATCTATCTATATCTATCATATCTATCTATATCTATCTATATCTATCTATATCTATCTATATCTATCTATATCTATCTATATCTATCTATATCTATCTATATCTATCTATATCTATCTATACTATCTATATCTATCTATATCTATCTATATCTATCTATATCTATCTATATCTATCTATATCTATCTATATCTATCTATATCTATCTATATCTATCTATATCTATCCGTATCTATCTATATCTATCTATATCTATCTATATCTATCTATATCTATCTATATCTAATCTATATCTATCTATATCTATCTATATCTATCTATATCTATCTATATCTATCTATATCTATCTATATCTATCTATATCTATCTATATCTATCTATATCTATCTATATCTATCTATATCTATCTATATCTATCTATATCTATCTATATCTATCTATATCTATCTATATCTATCTATATCTATCTATATCTATCTATATCTATCTATATCTATCTATATCTATCTATATCTATCTATATCTATCTTATCTATCTATATCTATCTATATCTATCTATATCTATCTATATCTATCTATATCTATCTATATCTATCTATATCTATCTATATCTATCTATATCTATCTATATCTATCTATATCTATCTATATCTATCTATATCTATCTACATCTTTTCTACATCTATCTACATCTATCTACATCTATCTAAATCTATCTATATCTATCTATATCTATCTATATCTATCTATATCTATCTATATCTATCTATATCTATCTATATCTACCTATATCTATCTATATCTATCTATATCTATCTATATCTATCTATATCTATCTATATCTATCTATATCTATCTATATCTATCTATATCTATCTATATCTATCTATATCTATCTATATCTATCTATATCTATCTATATCTATCTATATCTATCTATATCTATCTATATCTATCTATATCTATCTATATCTATCTATATCTATCTATATCTATCTATATCTATCTATATCTATCTATATCTATCTATATCTATCTATATCTATCTATATCTATCTATATCTATCTATATCTATCTATATCTATCTATATCTATCTATTTCTATCTATATCTATCTATATCTATCTATATCTAATCTATATCTATCTATATCTATCTATATCTATCTATATCTATCTATATCTATCTATATCTATCTATATCTATCTATATCTATCTATATCTATCTATATCTATCTATATCTATCTATAATCTATCTATATCTATCTATATCTATCTATATCTATCTATATCTATCTATATCTATCTACATCTATCTACATCTATCTACTATCTATCTATATCTATCTATATCTATCTACATCTATCTATATCTATCTATATCTATCTATATCTATCTATATCTATCTATATCTTTTATCTATATCTATCTATATCTATCTATATCTATCTATATTCTATATCTATCTATATCTATCTATATCTATCTATATCTATCTATATCTATCTATATCTATCTATATCTATCTATATCTATCTATATCTATCTATATCTATCTATATCTATCTATATCTATCTATATCTATCTATATCTATCTATATCTATCTATATCTATCTATATCTATCTATATCTATCTATATCTATCTATATCTATCTATATCTATCTATATCTATCTATATCTATCTATATCTATCTATATCTATCTATATCTATCTATATCTATCTATATCTATCTATATCTATCTATATCTATCTATATCTATCATATCTATCTATATCTATCTATATCTATCTATATCTATCTATATCTATCTATATCTATCTATATCTATCTATATCTATCTATATCTATCTATATCTATCTATATCTATCTATATCT
Source organism: Convolutriloba macropyga (assembly GCF_964194025.1). NCBI lineage: Eukaryota > Metazoa > Xenacoelomorpha > Acoela > Convolutidae > Convolutriloba > Convolutriloba macropyga. Next base: position 28,174 of record NW_027453054.1, read on the forward strand.
AATCTATATCTATCTATATCTATCTATATCTATCTATATCTATCTATATCTATCTATATCTATCTAATATCTATCTATATCTATCTATATCTATCTATATCTATCTATATCTATCTATATCTATCTATATCTATCTATATCTATCTATATCTATCTATATCTATCTATATCTATCTATATCTTCTATATCTATCTATATCTATCTATATCTATCTATATCTATCTATATCTATCTATATCTATCTATATCTATCTATATCTATCTATATCTATCTATATCTATCTATATCTATCTATATCTATCTATATCTATCTATATCTATCTATATCTATCTATATCTATCTATATCTATCTATATCTATCTATATCTATCTATATCTATCTATATCTTTCTATATCTATTTATATCTATCTATAATCTATCTATATCTATCTATATCTATCTATATCTATCTATATCTATCTATATCTATCTATATCTATCTATATCTATCTATATCTATCTATATCTATCTATATCTATCTATATCTATCTATATCTATCTATATCTATCTATATCTATCTATATCTATCTATATCTATCTATATCTATCTATATCTATCTATATCTATCTATATCTATCTATATCTATCTATATCTATCTATATCTATCTATATCTATCTATATCTATCTATATCTATCTATATCTATCTATATCTATCTATATCTATCTATATCTATCTATATCTATCTATATCTATCTATATCTATCTATATCTATCTATATCTATCTATATCTATCTATATCTATCTATATCTATCTATATCTATCTATATCTATCTATATC